>NC_062970.1:42980271-43033163 GCF_023119035.1 Salvia hispanica | reverse complement strand
TTAATATATTGATTTTTCAATCACACGTCACACCCCTTCTTTGCCTAGGTGTCTTAATTTCAGAATTATCAGCACAATGCTCTATTCCAAAATGAAATATGCTTGAGTGGAACAGAGAATCTAAAAAAAATCGAAGCCACATTCCAGATAACCTTTAGACCATGTTTGACATAATTCAAGGTAAGAAATAAGCCAGTAAAGTGTTCATGATTCCGACACTAACCAACCAGAAGCTTAGTACACTAAATCACAGCTAATCACTTCATACCTATTGGTCCATGTTGCAGTAATTTATATTTTTTGCTACTCTATCAATGCTTACTTGAGATTTATTTATTTTTCAATATCGACTATATAAAATCATCCTCTTTTATGTAGCTTTACTTATTCAACGTGATTAAACTAATGCTCAAATGTAGCTATACCATTTCAGAATATACAGCTAAGTTCTAACTAATGCTCAAATGTCAGGCTCTTGCAGAGCATCAAATAATCACAATGTTGAAAAGTTGACCACTCCAGGAATATGAATTTGAAAAACTGAGACCCTACGCAATTTTGAAATTTATGCTTTAACATAATGGCCAAGTATACAATGAACCAAGATGACTATACAGTAAAGGCTTAGTTTTGTCACATTTCAAAATGAAGTAGTGGTTTTATTCAATTTTTTTCTTCAGTTAGAGCGCTTACTTGCAGTTCTTCTGAGCATTTGGACTTGGGAGGTGGGGGCAGAAATTTATCTAATGGATCAATATTCTTTTGATCCTCAACAGAAACCATAACAGCATCCTCAGTCCCTGCAGCTTCTGATTCATTTGTAGCATAATCCATGGCATCTGTTTCAGGCTGATCTGGTTCCAATGATTGTGGGGTAGCAGCTTGAGTGCTAGGCGTAGGAAGCCGCACCATACCTGGTGATTTTTTTTCTAGTGATTCACCTGAAGCACAAGCAGTGATTGTAAAAACTCTTGCAAACTAAAGAAACTTTAAAATGTTAGTAGTATTTAGCTTTCATGTAAAAGGACCTTAAGTCTTGGAACACCACAGTCTGTGCTTTCATGTAAAAGGACCTTAAATCTTCATACACCACAGTCAGTGGCTCATAGTAAATTTATATGTACATAATGAACAGCATGATTATCACATTGTTTTCGGTCTTAATGTGTGGGGGGCAGAAGGTATAACTATTGACTATCAAGAACACACAAAAGAATACAGCTAATGCACTATCAAGGAGTATTGAGGCTCTTAACCATTTGATGTATCAGTGCACCATCCTTTCAAACAATATTGGGTTGAAGATTTCTAATTTGCTACTAATTATAAACTACCACGCCAGAATCCTATAAACTACATCGAATTCTACAAAATTTTTTGCAACAAAATTAAGATAAATACAGAAGCAAAGTGAGAAGACAAGTACCATCAGTGCTTTGAAGCTGCTCCCCGTACATTACTGTTCCAGTCGCCTTTATTTGACCTTCCTGCAATTATACAAGCTTACAACCAAATTCCAAAAAAATAAAGTAATACAGAGAAGAAAAACAATCACGTCATAAACATAAGAACCTCTGCTTCTGGAGACATCGCGCCCTCTTCATGGCCATAATCCACAATAGTCGGCCGACTCTTTTGGCTCTGAACATTATTCAAATCCGAACCGAACTGCTGCGCTTGTAGCCGCTCTTGGGGCGAGAAGATCGTTTGCTGTGGAGTGGCGGAAGCTGGAGGAGTGTAGCCGTTGAATCGACCACTCTCTTCCTTGCTGTAATCTGCAATACCATCGTTATCGTTCACGGCGACGGAATCCGACGCCGGAAGGGGAATTCCACCTTCGTCGATATTTTCTACTTCCTCATCGACTTCTTCCATCTCATCATCTTCGTCGCCGTACATCGAGAGCAACGCTATGCCCTCTGAAGGTTTCTTCTCGGATGCCATTCCCCCAAATTGAAACCTAATGTGATTTTCCCCTCTTTCTGCTGAACCAAAGTATATCCCTCGCGATCCAATTAGAGAAAGAAATTGAGGATTTGTGAAATTAGGGTTCAAAATTTAAATTGAGGAGTAACTTATAAGGATATTTTGAGGGAAAAATAATTAATAGAGAGAGTTATGCTAATTTATAAAAATTACTTGTACTTAACTTAGATGGTTAAATCAATATATGTTTATTAGGTAGTTGACGCTAAAGATAGCCTTAGTTTATATGCATATTAGTCTTAGCTTATATGTATTTTTCTTTTATTTCAATTTCTACCTAGAGAGGTAGTTAATCTGCTTTTAGCATATGTAATTGGTGTTTTTTTTTTCAAGATTTGTTAGATATTTATAATTTAATTTAATTTAAAGGGCTACGGCCCTCTTTAGCACAAAAAAATACTCCCTCCGTCCCGCTTTAGCAGTTCCATTGACTTTTCTGCACTCGTTTTGTAAAAATGATAATAAATAGTAAAAGTAGATAAATAATAAATAAAAAAAAAAGAATAATGTAGATAAGATCACTTGGTTCATGCATAATATTTTCTCATTCAATAATTTTTTCAAATTTCAATATGAGTAGCTTAGAAAAAGATGTTTGGCATTTGAGAATAGTCATAGCTATTAAAAACTACAATTACATATTTATATTGTTCGTTTCAGTGACGTTATCATGAGGAATACAAGTGTACACAGAACTTACTAATAATAATATGCATTGAGATAACATTGTACACCTCCCAGGCTCCCACATTTCGTTGTGTTTGATTCCTCATGTCCACTTTTAAGAGAACTTGGCATGTGCCTGTGGTTTCATGTTTTAGAAAAATAAATTTGTATATTATGATAAACTTTCTCAATTCTATGGCCATAATTGATTGCCAGGATTCTGTCTAAGAAAGTAATCTGCTTCCTTACATTTTAGATTCCCGTGTTTATTTCGGTTTTTAATTAAATTGGAAAAGTAATCAGAATCCGAGAACAAGGAAAGTAAGTAAACTTTTCAGGATTCATAACCCTAGCTTTTCTTACGTATTCTCTTTCCCAACTTTAGGATTCTTACATATTTAATGCAATATTATTATT
Source organism: Salvia hispanica (assembly GCF_023119035.1). Taxonomy (NCBI): domain Eukaryota; kingdom Viridiplantae; phylum Streptophyta; class Magnoliopsida; order Lamiales; family Lamiaceae; genus Salvia; species Salvia hispanica. Next base: position 43,030,094 of record NC_062970.1, on the reverse strand, counting down.
ATTATTATTATTATTATTATTAAATACAATATTTTAATAATAATTTAAAATTATAAATCATCCATAATTTAGTAAAATAAATAACTATAATTACATTTATCATAATTATAACTATATTATTATAATTATTATTATCATAATAGTAATTAATAATTTATTAAATAATTAAAATATAAGTATAATATAAATGATATAATAATAATAACAATAATAATAATAATAAATAATTATTACTTTTTTTTATAAATTAATATTTATTCAATAAAATCGTAGTGAAATTTAAATATATAATTTATTTAATTATAATATCCGTAATTATTATTATTATTATTATTATTATTATCTATTTATTATTATAACCATTTATAATTATAATACTCCATGTAACTATTATGAAAATTATATTTTTATATAATATGATGGATGATTCATATTTAAATTATCCATCATAATAATAAATATAATCATCATCATTTGTAATAATAATTTATTAAAATTTTAAATTATTAATTTTTTATAAATAAAATATAATAAGTAGGAGTAGTACATTTTTAGTTTGGTGTTTAAATTAAATATAAAATAGAAAATATAAAATCTTGATATTTTCCAAACACTAGAAAGTAAAGTTATTAGGAATCATATTCCCGAGATTCATTTTCCCATAAATAATTTTTCTTTACAACTTTACTTTCCCGTTAACCAAACATGGCCATATATTTCTAGAAATCATAAAAGTACACCGCATAAACATACTATTTTGTCTTGCTTTTATTTTCTAGAAAAATACATAAGAAACTTATTTCCTTTTTCTAGAAAAACTTTGCTAGATAGTTACTGAATAACAATCGAACTAATATAATACAATTAATATTAAAGTAGTACTATATAATTTACCAACAACAATTCTTGACCATTGATTTAAATTAATTAATTTACAAATAAAATTGTACCAGAAATTTATAGATAATAAATGCATGCAATTAGATCAATTACAAGTGCAACAATCTTAGTTATCATTCCATATTTTCAACTTCTACTTTTATGAAAACAATTTTAGCTGACACTATTAGTTTCGTATATATATAATTCACTTGAAAAAAAGACTCCGTTTCAACTTCTACTTTAATGTAAACAATTCAATTCATATAATTTCATGTTTGCTAATAAGAAATAAAATAGTAATATAGATTTTTCAATTTTATTATAAATTTACTTCGTATTCTAACAATCAGAACATAATACATTTCAAGATAGCGATCACTCGATTTTCTCTAAAATTACAAATTGAATTTCAATAATTAATATTCAAATGAAGTAATAATTTTCAAATTCAATTGCAAATTGGATTTCAATAATGAAGTTTCTAATGAACCAATGATTTTCAAGTCCGATTCTCATAATATAACCTCGATTTCCTTTATAAAAAATAAACCTTTTAAACATTTTGTTACATTTTGGGCCTTGAGATGGGTATAGTTGCTGATAGTTTAGGATGTTTGGTTACCTTAATGGGTTTTACAGCTCATATCATTCTATCCGTCAACAAGTAGAAGATTGCACTAGGTCATACTAGACTCATCTTATTAGAAATTTATTATGATTGACTTTCAACATTATATCCAATCGTATGTAGCTGACATATAGTATTAGAATTGGCTTGTGGCATAAGCTTGCCTAAGGGCATCTCCAACGCCTACTGCAAAACGAAAATTTGAGGGAAGAATCACCTCCAACCAAGCTCCAAAACGCATCGCATATCCTCTAAATTTTGCGTTTTTGAACAGTGCTACCCCAAAGATGCAATAGCACTGTAGCAATCGCAAATTCACTTTTCCAATTTCTAGAAATTGCAAATTAATCCTTTCTTGTTCATCTATTTTCGAATAAAGCAAAGAGATTTACCATATTTATGGAGAATTTGGCGGAACTAGTGAAGGAAGAAATTTGCCGCAGATAAAGAAAAAAGAAAAGAGGGATGAAGAAGACAAAGTCTCACGTTATTTTGGGGTTTAATTTAGTACTCCTATTATCTGTAAATGGGCTAATTGAGTGGGCTGATAATAGGTATGTATAAATGAATGAATTAGAGATCGTTTTGGGCGAAATAACTAATTAGTTAAAATTCATTTTATTATATAAATATTGTATAATTTGTAAGATTATACTCCTAATATAATATGTATATAAGTAAATAAACTAAATATATGTGAAATTTGGAGTATAAATTATTAATAAAGTGTTGTGGAGTTAATGCGTAATTTAAAAATATGTAGGTAAGATTGAAAAAGTAAACAAAATAGGTGAATATGAAATACTATTCTTTTGGGTTTGGATTTAGTGTAAATGGTTGGAGTAGATTTATTGTTTGATGTGACAGAACTGGAAAAATAGATTTGAGTTTGGTGTAAATGATTGGAGATGGCCTAAAGTAGACCAAAATTGAATTATAAACATTTTTACTAATGTAGCGAAAAAGGGTTAAATTATGAGCATTATCTCATTTGGAATGGAACAGTATGCTACCTTTGATTTATGAGCATCATCTCATTTTACAATTCTACAAAGATCATATTATTCTTCTTCTTTCCACAAATAATAATATATTATTTTTTCACTTTGATCTGTTAAAAAAATATTTTATTTGTTAATGTTGTCTAATGTGGTATTTAGTTTTATAAATGTTTAAAAACATTGAAAATGCAAAATTTATTATATTCATTTCATGATTTAACAATTGGGATCGTATGGTGATTATTAAATTCCTTTATTATTACTCCTTATATTTTTTGAACGGTGAATTCCTGTCTTTTTTCTGTAGAAGGATATAAAGATTTTAGGGCATAATTTTGTTAAGTGGTATATTTAAATTCATTATTTTGTTGGGCGGGAATGGGCCCAAAGAAGCCTCGTTTTACTAAATGGGCCTCCCATCGACAACAGAATTAGAGATAATTAATTGTTGTAGTCCAAATTTAATTAAAGCCACTTAATTATTTAATCATGCCTCCACCTTTGTAAAATCTTTTTTTATAGTATACTCCCTCCGTTTCACTATAGTTGAGGCGGAACTTTTGGACATGGAGTTTTAGAAATGAATGTTGGGCGTGTTAAATAAATAGATAAAAAAGTAAGAGAGGGGAAAATGTAGAGAGAATAAAGTATAAAGTGAATAAAGTAGAGAGAATAAAGTAAGAGAGAGTAAAGTAAGAAAAAGAAAAAAGTTACCAAATATGGAAATGACTCAACTATAAAGAAATTTTCCGAAATGATAAAATGACTCAACTATGGTAAGAGCATCCACAATGGATGCCCGATCGCGCGCCCGATCGGCCGAGATCGGGCTCGGGCGTGGTCGGGCATCCATTGCAGCCCTCGGTCACGCCCGAGCGCGACCGATAGTTCGGTCGCGCCCGATCCCGAGCCCGATCGATCGGGCGTGAGCTCGGGCGCCCATTGCAGAGGCGCGCCCGAGCCCGAGCCCGAGCCATTTTTTTTTTTTTTAATTATTTAACCCTAATTTAAACCACTATAAATACTCCATTTTCTTCACTTTTCACACACCAAACCTTTCACTTTCTCTTCTATATTCTCTCAATATCCACACTTTCAACAATGGATCCGAGTCAATACCCGAGCCCGAATAATGTCGACGACGATATGCCGATGTTTGGAGGAGGAACCGGCGGCCGCGGCGCCCGGTGGCCCGACCACGAAGACTACCGGGTTGAGACGCCTGGATCTGTAGGATCCACTTTCATCTCCGACTCTGAGTTCGATCCGTTCTTCGGCACCGAGGAGTATCGGGTTGAGGATATGGAGCCTAGTTGTGGGCAACCTCCTGCCCCTGTGCGGCCGCCGCCGAAGAAAGGGAAGAAGAAGATGGCGCGGAAAGAAAAGGCGTCATCGGTCCCAGTCCCACTCCCAGACGATGAGCCGAACGAGGAGTACGCAACATGGCGTACTGACTACGAGTTGGATGAGTACCTGAAGGTGGCTCAATGTTGGGTCGATGTATCGGAGGATTCGATAGCCTCCAACAACCAGACTTCGGCCAGGATGTGGGATCGCATTGAGGAACGCTACAACGAGGTGAAACCGAAGTGGGCGTTCAAGCGGACCAAGGTTCAGCTGCGCAAGTGTTGGGATCGGATCAAGCTCCACGTCAACAACTTCTGCTATATCTACAACAGGAACAGGGACGGAAGAGCTAGCGGTGAGAGCATGGTGGATGTCCTCAACAAGTCGTTGTCCGAGTACCAACAACAGTTCGGGCAGTTCAAGCTGTACAATGTTTGGCTGATCTTGAAGGACAAGGGGAAGTTCAACGGAGGGATACCGGTTGGATCCTCGGCTCCGAAGCGGACGAAGAACACCGCCGCTGGCGATTACACGAGCAGCGGCCCATCTCCTGTGGATCTGAACGCTGAGCCGGAAGGGAGTTCCGGCACGCCTACGTCTACTTTTAGACGTCCCATTGGTACCAAGGCTGCCAAAGCCCAGGCCAAAGGGAAGGCGAAGGCGGGCGCGTCTGGATCAGCGGCCCCCCCGCAGGCTGCGCCTCGCTCCATCTGCTCAGCTCATGGACAGGGCGATCGAGGAGTTCGGAGGTTATCGCGAGGTGGTTGAGTATAGGTTTATACTTGACGCCCAAAACAGCCTTCGTGAAGAAACCGATCCGGAAGCCCGACAGAGGACTAAGAATATGATCAAGAATTTGGCGCAGAGGTTGAATTTAGATGACTAGTTTGGTTTTTCTTTTTTTTTAGCATTTCAGTTTTAATGTATTTTTTTTTAAATCTAAGTATGATGTAGTTCCACTTTTCTATTAAGTAATGTAGTTTTTTTTTTTTTTTTTGCATTTGTGGTGTTTGAAATAATATATTTTGATAATTTATAGTAATTAAAAACAAATTAAAAAAACAATGATTTAAAATTGAAATGAAAAGTGGATAAGAGATAGGGCATGCACTAGGGCTCCACCATTGCAGAAAGATAGGGCATGCTGACGTGGCAACCACTAGGGCTCTCACTAGAGCTTCCACTAGGACATCCATGGTGGATGCCCTAAAATGGAGAGAGTATTTAATTATGATTTGATGTATGATAGGAAAACACACGAATCAAATTTGGCTTGAGCATGCATGATTTTGAATTTAGTACGATGTGACACAATTTCATGACTTTAGAATATCAAGATTTAACTTGCTCAAAATTTTCATTATACTATATGATAATATATTTATTAAAATAAATGTTTAATAAAGATACGAATATACGTATATGTTTCCTTTTCGTAAAATTCTGATGCAGGATTCCTACCGGAATACTAATTTCACTGATTCAAAAAATATTATCTGATACTGAACTTATGAACCGATAAAACTATAAATATACTGTATACTGCACCACTTCTGACATCTTAATATTTTTAAAAATAATATACTATCATTTCAAAGGGATATTCTATAGTATATACTAATATACGTGTTGCGTTTCATGTCCATGTGAAAATAAATTGTCTATTTTGCGATGGACACTTTCAACAACGTGCATGCATGGCATCATCATTCCACGTTCATAACCTTATCCATTAATTAATTTCACAAATATCTATATTACTTTACCCTATATTTTCCTTTCAAAATTAATATAGAAAAATGCATAAGAGATCCAATACCTGATTTTCGAATTGTCCAAAAATATCTCTTTTATCTACTTGTTTCAACGATTTAAGATTAATTTTTTTTATTATTATTTGTTGATAGGAAGTTATCACTTTTATGGCATTGATTTTCTTAGAAAATTAATCTTCATTTGACAGCTTAGCAAAATTGAAGGATAACTAACAAGTTCCCAATTTGTTTTAGATATCACTAAAGATTACCAACCAATTGAAATTTAAGTTTGACTAATTAAAGCTTTCGTTTGTAAATTCTAAAACACTCCCCAGAAATTCTAAAGTTACTTACGTAGGTTATTTGAATTCTACTGCCTAGATATTTATTTGTTACATTTCCTCAAAAACAAAATTGACACCTACTAATAAAACCTAAAATCGAACTTGAGTTGTCAGTCTCTCAATGTGTTAGGTATTTCTACAAAACTATAAACTGTCATGCAAATTAATTGTCACAAAAATGAATTAGTAGTAGTAGTACAGTATTATTTCCCTCCGTCCGCGAATAGGAGTCCCGTTTTTCCATTTTAGTCTGTCCGCGAATAAGAGTCCCGGTTCACTTTTACCATAAATGGTAATAGGGTCTCACCTTCCACTAACTCATTCCACTCACATTTCATTTAAAACTAATATATATAAGTGGGACCCTTATTCCACTAACTTTTTTCCATCCACTTTTTCTTAACATTTCTTAAAACTTGTGCCGTCCATGAATGAGACTCCTAGTGAGGGAGTATATAAAATATAAATATTAAAAAATATGCCGTTTGACACGCGTCAGTTATATGTCAAATTGACACAAACTACACGTCAGCAAAATAGCTTACTTTACTCATTTGTAGGTGAATATTGCCATCTACCCCCCGACCCACATAATTCCTCACATGATTGGTTCGCACCACGCATGTGGTAATGCTCGCGTTGCACGAGATCATCATTATGCGGCTCATAACCGCTGCAACAAACTAGGCTTTTACGCCGATCACGCAAGCGAGGGCGGCGTCTATTTTTAAATAGAATATATTCATTTAAATTAATTATATCATTGATTATTTGTTTGTGTTTTTTAATCAAATTGCTTCAATTATTTTTTTTAAATATGTCACTTAAATATAAATAAAAATTTCATGATTAACTCACATAAAATCAATTACTCCCTCCATCCCAGATAACGCTTCACATAGTTTTGTCCCATTTCACTTTTTACCATTTTTTTTATAATGGACCTCATATTCCACTAATTTATTCCTACTCACATTTTATTATAAAACTAATATATAAAAATAGGACCCACATTTCACTAGCTATGTCAACTCACTTTGAGTTACATTTCTTAAAACTTGTGTCAGGTCAAAGTAAGACGAATTATCTTGAACATAGGAAGTATATTAGTTTTTTTGAATTTTAAAATCAATACCCTCAAAATAAAATACCTAAAATGTTTAATTATATACATGTACATTTATTATTACTCATTTCGTTATACACTAAAATTAATTTATTTCCAAACAAATTTAATGTTAGTAATCATGGATTATTCAACTTTCCTATAATTTTTAAAAAAAATAAACTTTTATATAGACCTCAAAAAAAATGAGAGGGCATAAACAGAAGAGAGGGTGAATTGATCTACGCAATCGGGCCCTCACACCGCCTACATATTAAGCTGGCCCGCAAAATCTAGTGAGGAGAAAGATCTCATTCTGCAATCGGCGATCTCGTTCCATGGCAGCCGCGGCCGCCGGAGCGACGAACGCCGCCACCAAGCACAAAGAGATCAAAGGCCTCCTCCTCGGCCGCTACGAGGTCGGCAAGCTCCTCGGCCACGGCACCTTCGCCAAGGTCTACCACGCGCGCAATGTCAAGACCAACGAGAGCGTCGCGATCAAGGTCATCGACAAGGAGAAGGTCCTCAAGCTAAGCCTCACCGCGCACGTCAAGCGCGAGATCTCCATCCTCCGCCGCGTCCGCCACCCTAACATCGTCCAATTGTTCGAGGTCATGGCCACTAAAACCAAGATCTACTTCGTCATGGAATACGTCAAGGGCGGCGAGCTCTTCAGCAAGGTTGCCAAAGGTCGATTGAAGGAGGAAGTCGCCAGGAAATACTTCCAGCAGCTCATCTCCGCCATCTCCTTCTGCCACGCGCGCGGCGTCTACCACCGCGATCTCAAGCCGGAGAACATCCTCCTCGACGAGGAAGGGAATCTGAAAGTCTCCGATTTCGGATTGAGCGCCATTTCCGAGCAGATCAAGCAGGACGGATTATTCCACACATTCTGTGGCACGCCGGCGTACGTTGCTCCGGAGGTGCTTGGGAGGAAGGGGTATAACGGTCAGAAGGTCGATATATGGAGCTGCGGCGTCGTTTTGTTCGTTTTGATGTCAGGATACCTCCCCTTCCACGACCAGAACGTGATGGCGATGTATAAGCGGATTTACAAAGGGGATTTCAAGTGCCCGAGGTGGTTCTCCCCCGAATTGTACCGATTGGTGACTCGTATGCTCGATGCCAATCCGGAGACTAGGATCACGATCCCGGAGATCATGACCAACAGGTGGTTCAAGAGGGGGTTTAAGCACGTCAGATTCTACATCGAGGATGACAAAATGTGCAGCGTCAACGACGAAGACGTGTTCGAGGATTGCCTCTCCGAGCTATCGCATTCGGAATCAGACTCTGAGCTGGAGATCAGGAGGAAGCCGCCAAGCCTGAACGCGTTCGACATAATCTCCTTCTCGCGTGGCTTTGATCTGTCTGGGCTGTTTGAGGAAGGAGGCGCAAACAGTGGCTCGCGATTTGTGACAACTGCGTCAGTTTCGACCGTGATAACGAAGCTGGAGGAGATCGCGAGGGTTGTGAGCTTTATACTTAGGCAGAAGGATTTCAGAGTGAGCCTCGAGGGGTCGAGGGATGGTGTGAAGGGGCCGTTGACGATTGCGGCTGAGATATTCGAATTAACTCCGTTGTTGAGAGTGGTTGAGGTGATGAGAAAGGGAGGTGACAGATTAGAATATGAGGAATTCTGTAACAAAATATTGAGGCCTGGATTGCTCACCATGGGAATTGCTGAGGATTCTAAACCTTCAACTGATTTAGATTCCGACAGTGAATACAGTGACTCACAAGAGTAAAGATAGCATTTTGCTATGTTTTCTTGGTTTAACCCTAGAGTTAGATGAAGATCAGATATAAGCTCCATCACAGAAGATGAAGTAGACCATGTAAAATCCTCTAGAGAAGAATGCACTGCATAGCTTAATTGTTTGATGTAATCCCTCAATAATTGTGTATGTAACAATACACACTTTCCTTGTAAATAATACTTCATTGTCAAATTTTTGAAAGATTTGTTATTTTTCAAGCTGATTTACTGATGAAAATCAAGATCCTCATTTTACAAAAGAGTTAACAAGTGAGAGAACTAACTAGGATCAGAGTGCTTATACCCCTGCTTCTTATGTTTCTTCTCAGCCTTTTTCTTACTCTTACTTCCTCCAGCTGCCTTTCTGCTGCTGCCTCCTTCGCTACCGCTTCCCTTTTGCCTGTTCCTCCCGGACGTGCCCTTGCCCTTCTGCTCGACCCTGTGCCTATCGTTCTTGCTTGCAGCAAAATGATCATCAGATGTGCAGGGCGGATCGTACACATCCGGCCCCCATGAAACCCGGCATTCCTCTACTGGCCTTCCTTCTTTCTCGCGACTTCCTCTTAGGGCCGAAACCAGATTCAGTTCAGCTGTTGGTGTGTTTATTGGTTCGTGTTTGCGTGCTTCATTCTTCACCAATATTCGATCGTCTAATATATCCTCTTCTTCTTCCTCGTTATCACTCCCTGGGTCAGATTTTACATACCCCATTTGGGCCAATAATGCTTCTTCAGATAAATCAACTTCATCTTCTTCGTCATCTTCTTCGTCCTCCTCCTCGATATGATAGCTATCTACACTATTTTTCCCATTATTGATCGTAAGCTGAATCGGTATGCTTGTTCTTAGCTCGTCTACTCTATCACCATCATCATCATATCCGGAAGAAGCACTACTGTAACACATAGCTTTCGAATTTTCGGATGTACAGCAAAAGGAAATATCCTCCATTTACAATCAACAAGATGAATTATATCTGAAAAATGCACAGAAAAAATGAATGCAAACATAAAACAGATAGAGAAAACAATCATAACAATACTGGAACAACAGATCTCAACATTTTACGATTGCGATCAGTTATATCGACAAGGAGACGATTAGATTAACTCAATCGTTTGCAAATTAAAAAAATAAAATTTGTGATCCAATAACTGTTTCTGAGAAACTATGCAATCAAAGTAATCCAAAAACTGCAATATGACTATGAATCATCATCACTCACCTAGTTTACTGACTCTGGCTGCAGATAACACTGGATAATTAAGATGGAGATCGAGATTCAGAGAGAAAACCTAGAAATGAATAATAGCCCCAAATAGGATAGTGAGTGGAGTGAATGGCTTCGTCGTTCTAGGAAATGTTAGTGGGCCTTTCTTGGTGGAGAAGATTATAAGTAGGCCCATTCATATCTATATTCTTCCCTTAAATAATGATTAGAAAAAGGTGATTCCATACATAATCCATATTTATACTGACTCAATTAGTCACCAGCATGTCAGCATCTGAAATCTTATCATATAGTACATCAACAACCTAATTATAAAGAGCCAACTACATTTATATTATTCATGATTCGATCATTTTAATTCTTCAATTTCAATTATTTTATCTTCCTCAATTTTAGCTTAGTTTTAGTCCTTACATCCGAAATAATTTTGGGACGGAACTATCGCACGTGGGATCAACTTGATGATTGAATTTGAATACATAATTTTCAGTTATATGTGGGGTCGGCCGACTCTACGCGTGCAAAGACACAAAAGATGAGATTGGACGAGAAACTCAACGTAGGCAGCATGCACGCTTTCCTAGCCCGATGAACCCCTCCCAACAAGCCATTTTCGCCATGCCCTTCTATGAACCTCTTTTGCGGCTCGTTGAGATTGTAACCTTTTTTATTTGGTAAGTATCATTTCAACCTTTCAACTCGAAATTGAATTCCTAATAAAATATTTTCTCCGTACCTCATTTTAGTATGTTCACCATTAAATGTCTCATTTCACTGAATAATTTTGAAATCATATTCCACAAACTTTTTACACTTGTTATTTTATACATTTTCTTCAAGTCGCACTGAGTAATATTTAACCACGGACAAAGAGGTGGTAACAAATTTATCTCGATAGCCTCCATATATGAGAAATACATGTATTCTTTCTATAGTTAGTACTCCCTCCGTCCCACTCAAGATGACCACATTTTTTAGTGACACGGAATTTTAGGAAGTGTTTGTTAGGTGGAATAAAGTAGAGAGGTAAAAGGTAGACGAATATTTTAATGAGGAGAGACGAGAGAGGAGGTTATTTTCAAAATTGAAATGTGACCATCTTAATTGGGACAAACAAAGAAGAAAAAATTGTTATCTCGAATGAGACGGAGGGAGTACATCTATTTTTTTTTCGATTTAGTTTGTAACAAGCAAGGGATAAAGAAGGGGCTAGAAACGTGTTTCTATATTTAGGATCGAGATCTCAATAAATTAGATTTATGTTTCAATTCAATGATGAATTGATGATCAAGTGTTTTGCACAATAATTAATTCAAAGTATTGATAATTTTTTAAAGTTTTATGAGAAGAAAGTATTAGCGGCTCTACCCTATATATATTTCTAGACTTTTTTTGGGGAGGGGCACTCAATAGATTTCATAGTAAAGTCTATTTATATAACAAGGCAAATATTGTAAACCTAATTAATTAGGCAATTTAAAAGAAAGCAAATAAACTATTTGTACATTCGGATGAGCATAAAACTTGTACTACTACTAATCGAATAGATGGGCCCGGGCCAGGTTGACAAATCCAGTAGGCCCAAATAGTATGCGGGGCCCTGTCTGAAGTTGTGTTAGTACTTATTTTTGGAGTCCAACCAACTTTGAAAAGTGGATATAAGCTGGGTTGCTCCGGGCATCCTTAACCCCATCCTGGATTTGGTTGCAAGTCCTCTCCACGTCATCATTCTCCCAAATTTGAGGTTCCAGGCCACAACTCCATTAACCCCGCAGGTCACAACTCGGACCACAACTATTCATTTGCACTATTCACAACTACAACATATTGTAATCGTAAAATATAATATGTTGAACAATTAAAACCGGAAAAATTCATTGTTCAATCGAAAAATAGAAAATTACAACATTGAAATTTTAAAATTCCAAAAAAAAAAATTAAAACATAAGTCAATTGCGGTTCCAAATTTCTTCAATTGAGGCATTTTTCGAATTTTAGTGTGAGAGTGAGAGAAATGAAGTTGAAGTAATATGAAAATGGATGGAAAAGTGGTATTTATATATAAAAAAATTTATGAAATAGAGTCCCGGTCCGGCCCGAACCCCAAATAATGCCGGGCTGGGACTCATTGCGGCACGGCCCGGAACAATTAACGCTAGGCCGGGACGGGACTCGGGAGCGGTCCAGGGACGCAACTGCGTCCTCGGGACTGTCCCGAGCCGTGACTCTCCCCCATCCAACGCTGATTTCGGGCCGGACTCGTGAGTTGCGGTCCGACCCAGTAGCGTTAAGGATGCTCTCAAGTCAATATACAAAGGCCCACAGCCAAAATTCAATTTCTTCAATTTGTAAAAGTGCTAGTACCATTCTCTAATGTGTACTCCGAATATTCTGTAATGAGTAGTATAAGAAAATATATTCAATTTGAATGGGTAGTATTAAGGCATATATTTGCTAAGTCAATAATACTAAGATAGAGAATTATATATAGACATTTTTAATTTTTTGATATTATAGTTAAGCTTAACCCAAAGCACAATATAAGATAAGAGCTCTATTAATTTTATCAAAATTATAATTTTAACCATGTTTATAAAACCCACTAATTTGTAGTTAAGCCATATTATTTAATACACTATACAAATTTAGGTAATTTCTGTTCTATCAAACAACAACAAAAAAAATCATATCTTTACATATTTTGACATGAAACCCGTATTTCTTATTTAATTTTATATATCTTACTCATATCCCATTTTTTTTTATCAAATGAGTCCTTAATTAGTGTTAGAATAGCTGTAGACTGTGAGCCTAAAGGTTATGCGGCTAATCTTTCTCTATTAACAATCACATATCGTATTTTTCATTTTAATTCATCCATATTCACCAAAAATAAGCTGCATCTTCTGGCCAATAAATTTCTAATTATTTAATACTCGCTCCGTTCTAGGTAATTTGACTCAGACTCAATATTCCATTTCAGGTCGTCCCACATAATTTATCTCATTTCATTTTTATCATTTTTAATAGTGGACCTCATATTCCAGTAACTCATTCCTACTCACATTTTATTATAAAATTAATACTTTAAAAGTAAGACTCACATCTCACCAACTTTTTCAACTTACTTTCTATTAGATTTTTTAAAACCCGTGCCGATCAAAGTATACCAAATTATCTGAGATGAAGGAAGTATAACATTTCTCGCTAATAATCTATGTACGATAATATTTTCTCAATTTTATTTATCAATTTCATACTATTAAATTTCTCCACTCCAAAATTACTTTTTTATGGAATATTCAAACATATTATATGAGCTTACAAGTCTCCGAAAAGCCATAACGGCTGCTGCAGGTCGTATCTAAGTAACACGTACCAATTTCTGATCATTACAGTGACGTTTATATAAAGAAGATAAATATAATAAATTATGACCTTTTTCCAGAAAATCATACACTCCTCATACTTTAATAATCAGAGAGGAATGGTACATTGGTACTTGTTCGATAATATGCAGAGAAATCTTTAACCAAGATTAATTAATAAAGTGTAGTATTTAATACAAGATCACACCGTTTACATAAGAAATGTTCTAACTAAAAAGAGAATAAACCTCAACATGATGAGTAGTAATATTTCATGATCTATTCTTTCACATTAGTTAGACTCTATCAATATATGCATAATGTGTACTAGTAACCTAACACCTCTCCATCTAAATGAGTGTGATAGTATATTATTACTCCCTAATTAATTAATTAATTAATTACAACATTTATTAGTAACCTTCCCCCATTTCCTCATCTGAATCTGCATCATGGAGGTGGCCGCGAGGAACTGCACGCACTGCATGGGAGACAGCACGTCGAGAACGCCCTTCATCGTCTTGAGCCTCACGCAGTCGGCCATCTTCATCACCTTCTCCATCCCCGCCACCAGCCCCTTGAGCGCCACCTCCACCTCCACCTCCGCCGCCTCCACGTCGAGGCGAGCCAGCTCCACCATCTTCCTGTCCGCCATCGCCACCTGCTGCCGCTCCATCTCCCTCTCCACCCTCTCCTCCTCCGCCTTTATCCTCACCCGCAACGCCTCTATCCCCCTCACCTGCATAACAATATCTGATGTAAAGATCAAAGAACTGATCCACCAACTGATTTTAGGATGGAACCTGTGGATTTCTAGTTGACCTGGTCCTCGCTGAGGCCGGCCAGGCTGGAGCCGCTCTGGGAGCGGGCCTCCTTGAGGGAGTCCACCAGGCGGAAGGCCAGCGAGGGCTTCCACCCGGTGACCCAGAGGTAGGCGTTCTCGAGGGGGCTGAGCCACTCGGGAGCGAAGAAGGGGAGGGCGTCGTTCTGGGCCGAGGCCCATTTGATTCGATAGTACTCCTTGTGGTGGGCCGTGAGCTTGTTGACAATGGGCCGGAAGTCCGCCTCCCCCGAATGCTGCGGCGGCGCCACCAGGAGGAGGCGGAGGTGGCCCTCCAGCTGCCTTATCCACCTCTCGTAGAATTCGGAGAATTTTTCCTCACCTTGTGAATCCATAACTGGAGCCATCTGTTTATTTTCTCTCTCTCTATATATATATAGGTGGAGAGAGAAATAGAGATGAGTTGTGAGGGGAGGAGAGTGACCAGATGGAGGGAGAAGGGTGAGGCCACGCTGCGATGAGGTAGAGGAATGCGTGGCCTTTTCATAGCTTTGATCACGTGAACGTGTTGTGCGTCTAGGATTTCATGCATGGAATTCAATGCAGCGTGGACTGCTGCAGTATTAGTATGTGTTACCGTGGGCGTGCATGTAGACGACTCTGCCCCTTCACACGGTGGTGGGTGGGGGGACTGTATACGTGTCGGGGCGAGGGGGAGCGGGCCCCACCTGGGGAATATTGTACGATGTTAGTAGGTTGATGAGAAACCGACCAATGCAATGCTTCTATGTTTCAGGTGATTATTTATTGTTGCTTTCCTCTAATAATACGTACCTTAATCGCGTTTAGTAAATCCAATAAACTCGTCTCCAACGCCAACGCGATTTACCTCATTTTATTCGATGCTTGTTTTGACATTTCTTTTTTATCGTCCCTCCTTAATTTGTTCGTCTGTGTTCGAATCATTAGATAAACTTATCTAGTCAAATGATCTCATTATGTATGGTTCGATTGCTATATTTATTTGTGATTAAAGTTTATGTCTAATCTTATATCTTGTATTCAATTTTTTTTTCTTTCAAAAATTAGTATATGACAATGTAATTAGACCAATCTCCATTGTAATTGTATATTACTATTATCTTGTTTAATAAATTGTCTGCCATCCTAGTAAATGTCTTCTAAATGTGCTTTTGTCTATATATTGTGGGAATAATAAGATTTAGAAAAGTTCCTATAAAATTAATCATTTCTTAAGCGAATAAATACTTAAATACTTATCTTATATTCCTTCCTCACAAATATGATATGAATGCTAGTAAAAATATAACAAAATATATATGTATATCGGGAGGGGAGACGTTTCTTCTCTAACCAATAGGTTGAGTCCCAGTCTACGACCACACATAAATGAAAAAATAATATCGGCCGGGGAAGAGCAAAACTCCCCTCACTAGCCTCGCAGGTAGCAGAAATCCAAAACGGAAACAAACTCCAAACCAAAAACGAAAAGAAAATAGATATGCTAAAATAACAGAATCACTAGTGAAAATAATCATAGATCTCTAAGGATTGAAGGAGATTACTAATTACCCTGAAACAAGTATGTTAAATAGTGTGTGCAAAAGCTTCAACAAACCAATGCCAAACAACATGAATTAATCTATGTATATATTCATGTGCCTCACTCTTCAACATTTGATTTCAACAAAAACATCTGTCACAACTCACAACACAATCCACACAACTACTATACACCAGTATTTGTGAAAAGAAGCAAACAACTTTATAGGAATGGCATTGTACACATAAAATAATAGTACGAGAAAGTACTTACAAAGCGCCCTTTTTTGCTGATATTGCATGAAAATTCAAGCTGCCTCTTGTGATAAGATCTCAAGTTCAGCCCACCAAAGGGGAGAGAGTCTCGGAAATGCTGCTTCGGGCGAGATTTGAAGCACCTGTCTTAATATCTGAATGGCTTCCTTCATCGTAGGTCTTGACCTCACTTCTTGTTGCGTGCACATCTGTATCACCTCGCACAGAACTTCAAGCTCCTTGTCTTTTACAGACTCCAAAGCTGGATCAACCAAGTTCTTGAAGCTCTGTTCATTCAAGTGCTGAGAAGCCTGATAATCACAGTTGATGAAAATAGCATCATCATAATACATTAGACTCTTGTTTCAAACATGCATTGATGGAATGGTGGCTAAATGTGTACCCAGTTTAGAAGATCTCCATTCTCTTTCGAGTGAGGAAGCCTTCCAGAGATGATCTCTAGCATCAGTATTCCAAAAGAATAAACGTTTGTATCGACATCAGCAAGTGGAGGCAGTAAGGAATGCTCCGACTCATTTTCTCCAGCAGGAGCTTTTTTGGCCTTGGTTATGAGTTCCTCCCAGAAAGCTACATCAGAGATCTGCACAAGCAAGACTCGATTAGTGTAAAGATTATCGTAGCTAATCAGCAATTGTTGAGAAGAAGAAGACGAAGAAGAACTTTACTTTAGCAGCATAATCATCGGTGAGAAGAATCTCGTTGGAATTCAAGTTGCTGACTGCTAGTGGTGGATTGAGTTCGTGCATGTATAGAAGGCAATATGCAGTTCCCATTATTATCCGCATCCGTGCTTCCCAGTCGAGGTGCTCGTATTCTTCAACTGAAGACACAGAAAATGCTCAAATTAGCAAAGTGTTTTTTTACCAACTTTCATTGATAGCAACATTTACCATGCAGATGTTCAAAGAGAGTGCCGTTTGGAGCATACTCAAACACCATCATCCTTGTGAAAGGTTTATTTTCTTCACAGTAGCCGAGAAGATTCACAAAATTCTTGTGATTCACTCGCGACAAACTATCAATCTGTGAGAAAGGGAAAGCAGAGTGTGGCATTTGAAATGTTTAGATTTTGAAACCTTCCAACATCAAAGACTATATCATCTATCTAACCTTCTTCCTAAATGCAAATTCTGCTTGTTTTGACCATGCACTCGTGGAAGCAATAGCAGTCGAAGCAACACATATCTCTACTCCACTGGATAAAGTTCCCTTGTACAAAGTGGACACACCATCGATTGTGGTGATAATGTTGCTGAAATCTTCACAAGCAGTTTCTAGCTCAGGTCTGTTCAATTTAGGGACCCCTGAAGACGAAGAACATCCATTACAACGTGGGAAAATAGAACATTACACACACTATCATAAAACTATAATGGTGAAAGTTGATAGATTGCTTTAGAGCTCACCTGTAACAAAAGCTTTCTGCAACTGCCCACTCAGTCCAGTCTTCCAAGGAACAATTGTTTTAGCTGCCTTGCTTCTGGAGACGATAAACATAATTGCTAGAAGAATGAGAAAGAAGATTGCAGCCGAAATCCCAATTATAAATATGAGTGATATTCCCGAATGTCCAGAAGTTGTGTCAGGAGGCTTATCCTCTTGACCTAGAGGAGGTGAGGGTACGGGAGGAGATACTTTTGGAACAGCAGGGAATGACCCACTACTTCTGCTTGGAAGAGTTTCTGGGGGCACCAATGGGGTTAGGGATGTAATATCAGGAGGAAGGGCAACAAGGTTAGTGGACTGTTCAAATAGCATGCGGCGCACAGTATTCCCTTCCTCGTATGTGTTCTGGATGACGCGTTGCTCTGGCGGATCTAGATATTGCAGGAGGATGTTCAAAGTCATATCGGAAATGCACCAGCAGATCGAGATATTACTAGATAAAGAAATTGTTACCTGTTAGATTGTTGTAGATATCATCAGCATGAGTCTGTTGTAATTCACTGCCAAAGCTAAACCTTCACAAACAAACAACCAGTTTCCACACATAAGATGCAATTAATAAAAGATGACACATACGACAAATGGATACGACTGTGGCTGCTTACTGCGGGAGCAGATTCAGGTAATGAGGTACACTCCTTTTCGTAGGCGTACGGGCAGAATCTGATTTCTTGGGTTGCTTAGAATTCTGCAATATGCTGCACAATACATGCATCATACAACCATAAGAACACCATGAATGTGTGGAACGGTAGGAAGCGGGTAGATAATTATGACAAATATAGCCTACAATAACTTTATGCCTAGAATAAGTGGGAGAAGCATAACTAGACATGAGCTAAAGAAATTCTGCAGCAACCAATAGCATTGCTCAAGAAAGTCATTGTATGAAGGACTAGGTATTCGAAGTTACTAATTTAGAAAGAAAATGTAGATGTGAGTGTATTAAATTCAGGTATTTTTCTATTAAACGAGGTTAAATGCTGAAAGTGTGAAGCAGATGTTGTATAGCCATGTTTAAAACAAGAAATATTAGGTGACGAGATCCGAACTGAATCTAGCAATGGCATATGTAGGAGAGCAGATAGGAAAACTTTACCAGTGCCCAAATTTTCTATTTGTGCAGCCGATTCCAGAAGCATCAGAAGTTGTAAAGATGCAATCCAACTGCAAATCAGTTAGCAAACTAAGCTTCTCAATCTCCACAGGCATACTTCCTTCGAATCTATTATTACAGAGCAACCTAGGACGACACTCAAATATCAGCTGAGCAAAAAGAATAATGCATTCAGCATCATGAAAGATATTATTACATCAGAAGTGTTTACTTACAAGTGTTTTAGGGAACGCAGTTTGCCTAGTTCTGCAGGAAGTGGTCCGCTCAAGTTATTATCTCTCAGGTCCAATACTTCAAGCGATGTAAGCTGTCCTAACCCTCGAGGAATGTTGCCAGACAGGTGGTTCTTGGACAGGTCACTTGTGGCACAACCAAAATATATTAACCGAGAATATCAATACTATTCAAAAGGATCATAAAAACCAAATGAAGTTCCATGTTATATGCATATTCAAGATAAGGGGTGAGAGAAGACAAAATTAGAGTAGTCTGGTCGATTCTTTTCCCAGTAAGATGTTTTTGTGTTTGGCATAGAAATAAGGTCCGTTCATTCGATGTTCAAATATACAATTGCAAACATATATCTCTGTGCTCACTGCTAACAAGGAGCAGGTATGAAGAAAATACACCTATTTCTAAGAATATCGACCAGACTATCTGTAGTCTCACCAGAAGATCATAATCTGAGGGATTTATGGTGTTCTAATGCAAGATCTGCATGGCGAAAAGCTGTTGTAAATGAGACTCTCATTTTCAGCAACAAGCCAGTATGATAGTAGGGGAAACAACAACATTTCAAAGGTGCGAAAAGTATTTATCACTGAGGAAGGAAAGTGATTTCAGTATGGAAGGAGGAGTTGATACTCACAGAAATCTTAAATGATTTAAATTTCCAAGCTCTGGAACCAACACTCCCTCCAAATCATGTCCATTGAGATCTCTGCACAAAACATATGTTCATGAATTAGGAAACACACAAGTTCATTATACAGCAATAGATAAGTAGAAAGTTGCTTGAGATTTCAAAACAATAGAAGAATTGCTGCACTTGTAAATGAAGATGGAGATCGTATAACGGGACTTACAGCAAGACCACATTACCATCCACACACTCAATCCCTGACCACATGCACGGATCACGGTCATCAGGATTCCAATTTGCTAACGCACCAAAAGGGTCGAAGTCCAACTTCGCTCTGAAATGAAACAACGCCAACCCTGCATATTCCCATTTTTTGTGAAAACTAACATTGCAGGATGCACTAGACAACACTTCACATAATAGTTATACATCCAATTACCTTCAGAATTGAGGGACAAACAACCATGAAATTCCAACGCAATAACCAAAAGCGCGGAACAAAAGAACTGCGTCCCACAAGTACTCCATCTACTACCAGCCATTGCTTGCAGAACCAACAGCCAGGGCTCTACACAAGTTGATAAATATACTCTCCAGCTTTATAGTGCGGATAATACTCCGAGCAATGTCGTATTACTCGGACAAGAAAACACTAAACCGATAAAACTAGATTCACAATCTCACTACTAAGGCCAAAGCTATATGCTATGTACACCAATCTATATCAGCTCTATTTAACAAAATTCGGGTCTGTCATCCTGCATCAGCTCCTACTCTTGCTATAGCTCCAACATCAGGCTCAATGAACTATTTTTAGATTCGACCTTCAACAAGAAGAAATTCCCCCAATCAATGACATTGCCATCCAAACACGCAACGAATCTCAGGAAACAAACTTATCCAATCGAATAACAGAATAACCCTAAAATCAAGCAACCATAGGAAAAGCAAAATTGGCAGGAAACGTAATGTGACAACAGAATCAAACTGACCAGACAATGAGAGAGAAGAATGAAATCTAAAATCCACCCTCTTTTCGAGATTCTGTGGCAATTGACGATTCCAAAAATTATGAAATTGTGAAAATATCGATATGGATTGAAAATTGGGGAATTTTGGATACGAAGAATGCCCTTTCCTGGATGATCTTAGAGGTGAAAACGCTCCTCGACCATCTTTCAGAAAGAGGGGGGAAATGGAGAAGAGATTCTCTCTCTTGTTTTCTCACTCTAAAAAAAGAAGTTAGTCCCATCACCACCGGTCAAATTTTTGTTTAATGTGATGCTACATTTCTTAAGATTAAAATTAATTGCGTTGATTAAATTTGCAATTATTCTTAGACGTGGAAGGAAGGGTAGAAGAAGTAGAGGAGAAGTCTGATGAAATGAAACGGTTAACGCCGGCAAACGATTTCGCGGGTGTTTTTGAACGGGTGGTTGTGCGGGCCCCACCATCCGGAATTAAAGCACGCGCTTTTGCAATCCATGAATCAGTCTCTCTCTCTTCCGACACATTTTTATGCGTGCCGGCCATTTATATTTCTATATAAATTGTTTGTGCCTCCTCCGTTCCCCAAAATTTGCTACACTTCGACCCGACACGGGATTTAAGAAATGTAATGGAAAGTGAGTTGAAAAAGTTGGTGGGATGTTGGTCCTACTTTTAAAGTATTAGTTTTATAATAAAATGTGAGTAAAAATGAGTTAGTGGAATATTGAGTTCACTACCAAAAATGGTAAAAGTGAAGTGTATCAAATTTTCAGGGACGGACCAAAATAGTAAACTGTATCAAATTTTCAGGGACAGAGGTAGTACATAAAATAGATATTATTGATATTGTTGTTTATGATTTTTATTGTAAAAAATGAAAATTTAACATAATTCAGATAATAAATATAGATGATCTCATATGTATAGCATAATTAATGATTTGACTTAATTTAGAAATCACATTTATATTATGAGTTCATTTTTTAAAATAAAAGAATCCCAATTTTCATTATTTAAAGAAAGAATAAAAGAATCCTACTTTTAGTTCACAAAAATAAAATCACATCCAACACAACTAGGTGTAGAGAGTATCTAGGAAGCCGTTGGCAACAAAGGCTTGCTTGCCAGTTAAAATTCATTTAAAGGATGAGTACAAAGAGAATCATCAGAAATACATTGACAAATATGACTTTAACTTCGAAAATGATGAGGTCATGGAGAACAATGATTGTATTTAGCCACATGAGTTTCTAACTATGACTAGGATTAGCCACTTGATATAAGAAGAGATCTATATAACATATCAAAAATTTATAGGAAAATTGAATATTGCGGATGCCCTAATATATCACATACTTGATCAATGAATTAGGATACTTACAATGCTCCCAAATTTTAGATATGGTACCCGACCCTAATAGAACTCTCTCTATATATAATTGATTTACTTTTAGGAATTATATTATGCGAATTGTTGATTTAAATTTTTTTTTGGAGTTTGTTTTTGTGTTAATAGAAACTCGCACTCTTCTTTTTTTTATTTTCCAAAGTATTCCTTCTGCCAATAGCTAAAGGACTAACCCTCATCCCAATGGCCAGTGCACTAAGCAGTAGGATATTGGCCAAATGATTTGCTCCATTCACATAAGTAGAGATCGAACACTGCGCAATCCTTCTTTTTAGTGCTCACTCAATACAAAAAAAAATCATATTCTCAATGGATATTTCACCTAAATTCAATATGAACTTTGGGCTTTTGGGTCGACTACTTGGGATTCAGCATATATTGATTGTGATTGGGTATATTAGGTGCAAGTTGAATTGGGCCTCAATATAAGAGTAGATTTACTCGACATTATGATTTGAATTTCGCTATTAGTTAATTACTCATATTAATTACTTATATATTTTTTAATATAATTAGCATATTAGAATTTGTTAAATAGCTAATATATTATCTGTCACCCAAAATAATTATACTAATTGAATACATAGAAAATACACATATATAAATCTTATTATGTCTTTTATTACATTAGTTATTTAAACTGGTTCGATTGCCACAATGATAAAAACAAGTAGCTAGGAACTGCTATAAGTCTATAACATTACTCTTGTGTATGTATTTACTCAACTTTTTAAAACTAGTTTAATATTGATTGAAATGGATTGGTCTAACTCAAGAATAATTAAAAAATTGAAAAGTCAATTTTCTCATCAAACAAGAAATGTACGTCCTTAATTATATTTCAAAAATGATCAGCTATACATATAGACTAATATAATATTAGTTTGGAATTTGTAATTTAAAAGAAAACAAGAAAATTGCAAAGGGAAGTTGAAAATCAATACTAATCACTGTCGTGTCGACTCTCAATCAACTAAAAGAATAAAATATAGAAAAAAATATTCCAGCATGATGTCGTTTTATAATTAAATTACATTTTTCAATAAATGTTGCAATTACAGTTACAGTTGAACGATAAGTGCTTATAATTCGTTTGATCAACCACTTAATCAAACAAATTAATAGTCGACAAGAAAAGTAGAACAAAGAATTAATAACTTGGCATTCGCTTCAAAAAAGTAGTAGTGGAGTAATATTTTTCTCAATAGTTTATTTCATTTTCTCTCCATTCGGAAAATCTATCCATCTATATATATAACGTTATCCTTATTAAGGAGTATAATATTCTTCCAAAACATTCATTCTTAATTAAATTTGACAAATGCATTGTATTGTCGGAATCGTAAGGTCTTTTTATAAATAAAAGATTATTTTCAATCTTTTTCCTGATATTATGATGACATCGATCGATGCGTCTTTTTTAGAAGAAAAATGGAGTGTAACTTTCATTACAATTCATACTAAAAGTAATTCTTAATGTTGCTTTCTCTCATTCCATTACAAATATATATGCCACATTGGTCCATCGATTTTAATAAAATAGTTGATACATGTGATTTTTAATTGATAAGGATGCTTAGAATCTCATCATGTAAAAAAAAGGATGGTTAAAATTAAAGGATGGTTAACAAATGAATTGCGCCAAACCTTTTATGGGAGCTAAATAATTAAATATACACTTCTTCTAATTCACATTAAAATTTGTGACGATTATACGCAGCTTTCAAGTAGTATATGAAAATCAGCCCAAATATAAAGATTTTCATAGTTTCTCATAGTATGAATACCAATTGGTCAAAGCCTAATTTAGTCTAATATTTAGCGTATACGTTACATATCTAGGAACTACAATGTTTAGTATAGTGTTCTATAGGAAATAAAAAGTGAGCTCAATGTTTTATAAATAAATTTTTCATGCTAATATTATCAACCTTTGAATAATATTGATTTGAATAACACTTGT
The DNA here is from genome assembly GCF_023119035.1 of Salvia hispanica. Classification (NCBI taxonomy): domain Eukaryota; kingdom Viridiplantae; phylum Streptophyta; class Magnoliopsida; order Lamiales; family Lamiaceae; genus Salvia; species Salvia hispanica. The sequence continues at coordinate 43,006,266 of NC_062970.1, read as the reverse complement.
ACTAGTATTTAACTTTGTTGAAAAAGGATATTGACAATAATTTGAACTGTTGGTAGTCAGAAATTCAAAATAAGTTCAACGGTCATATAATTAGTCAAAAGATTGTAATTCTAAATCTGTATGAATATTTAATTGCTTCAATTTCCACTAATATATATTACGACAATCATAGAGGTAATCCAGTGAATATTTGATGGAATAATGGATGGAATATTTGAATGTGTTACATGCAGATGTGCATGGAACAAGGGTCAAAGAAAAATTATTTAATTTCTACACAGCTAGCCCAGACCAACCTTTAAAATTTTAATCCAGCCCTTATATTTTTCAATATTATATGTTACTGATCACTGACAACTACGTATTGTTTGTTTAATTACAATTTATGACCGATCTCTCATAATTTTGTTATAACCAAAGAAAAAATTTCATGACAACAAAAGAATGGTTAAAACCATTTTTTAATGTTATTAAAGAGACTAATTTATGCGTCTAGTTATATCACCAATGTTTTATAAACTGTTCTTATTATTAGTGTTCAATTAAAATTAGGGGATACAAATAGAAGTGTCTTAAAAAACAAGACATTAAAGTAATTTGCCCTCAACTTAGAGATGTTTTTTTTTTCATCATAAATTATGATTATTTTTTTAAAATTTCGGATACTAGTAATTGCGTCTCAATTTTTGTGTCCTTAAAAGATAGTAGTAGGTTTTTTTTAGTGGTTCTTGTATACACATTATGAATTGGTTAACTATTATTGTTGTTATGAGTTATTGGGTTCTGATATTAACTTGAAAATGCAGTAATTGAATTGATCGGAATCGAATCTATGCATGTATAGATCTTTATTTAACTGCATGCGTTTTACACTATCATCAGTATGGATGATAGTATAATTTATTTTTATGAATAATATTAATAAAACATTGAATATCGAATATATATATATAGTCAATGGTATTGTTAGATTATTGAATTTTTTCCGGGTGCAAACAAATAAATTAAAATATGAGGAAAAATCTCGTGAATTTTAGTATTTGTAGACTGATTTCAAATGTTAAATTAACTATTAATTTCTTAAACAAAACTATTAGTTTCACTTAAGTAGAACACGTAAATATAACAAAAATACAAATCACAACCAACTAAATATGACTCATAATAATATTATACGTTTCCAACTATAAAGAAGTGATTTATTTATTTGCCATGACTATATACATACAGTTGTAAACAATTAGCGTAAATAATGAAACGTCTGGCCTGTAAGTACGCAATATTAGGAGTACTAATTACCAGGTGATACATACGTATACAGTATATATAACATGCGTGTGTACTATGTACTATACTTTTTTGTATAAATTATATATTTATTTCTTCAATCATGGCACTTTAATTTGATTTTATTTTCTGAAATATAATTTTTAATTAATTCTTTTTTCTGAAAGTCGTTCAACATTTATTGGTGATGGAACAAAACATTAGTTCATTAAGAGTACAGTTATTCTGGAGGCAAATTCTCCATCCATTTATGACGATCTATGCTACCTTTACTAGATTTTATTTTTAGTTTTTTACTATACCTCAAGTCAAAAATGGCACCCTATCATATATGCTTTGAAAATTATTTCACCTATATAAGTGTGTACGTATTTATACATCTAAGTTTTTTTATGGATCTGCGTACATGACGTGTTATATACCCATGCTACTACATAGTCAACAAACATACATAATCCATGCTAATAATAACTTATTTAGATTAGCATTTACAAGATCCTAACATATTAGTAGGGTTTGTTTTTCAAAAAAACCATTAATTATGAGATCAATTTATCTTTTTGAGTTGTTTAAATACTTATTTACTTAAATAGTAGGCCGGTGATATTGGTTATAACTTGAGTTTTTGCTACATGTAATTGACTATAAAACCCTTGGTAGGGGACCAAAAATGAATAAAAAGTTGGTTAATCTATAAAAACTAATGTGCTACATTCAATTATACTATTGAATGGCCTCGGTTTTAGAAATCTACATTAATTAATCTTATTTAAACTAACCTTGACCAAGCAGGAGTAACTCTTCCTAACATGCCACATTAATTCGTAGGCAAAATAGTAATAATAACAAGTCAAAAGAAGAACTGTATAATTACTCAAGACCATGCTTTAATTCAATTAATTAATAGATACAAGACCGTAAACTATGCACTCTGTGGATAAAAGAAATGTTGTTACATGCATTCTCACGTCAATCATTACAATAATATACTGCTTTATAAATAATTTTAAATAATTAATTAAATAATATTTTGCACTTGACATCTTGGTTGAATGTCGACATCCCTGAAATATTTATACATAAATTCAATGAATGATTCCAGTCTAAAACGAGAAGAATGTCAACTATACCTCCAAATAGAAGACAAGAAATCATATGCTTTTTAAGATGTGTAGGGTTTCAAAATATACTACTCCAGTTTTCAAGCTTTTATACTGTAAGAATGTTTAATTTTTTAAAATTCCATTATCCTCAATTTAAAATAATATAGCCTCTCTCTCCAGTCTCCAGTGTTCTAATTCTCTGAGAATATAAGAAAATTAAAATAAAATAAAAAAAAAAGAAAAAAAGAAGAAGCAAGACTAATGCAAATGTGATACAAGAATGATAAAACTGAACGAATTTAAGTATCTCAGGAAGGAATAATATTATCAAAATCAAAGTGTAAAAAACAGTTCTTATCGTCTTTATATGAGGTTCGGAAACCTAACAATTAAAAAGAAAATTACTGAAATTAAAATAAAAGATTCATCTAGCTCAAGATAATCAGGTTATGCTTATTTAGATTAATCTACCATGCATTAAATAATTAATTATTATATATACTACTTAATTATAATTAATTAGTAATAGTATAAAATTTTTGTCATCGCAAATCTAATTGTTGGTTTAGCGAGAAACGCGAATATTGCCTGACGTAACGCTGTAAATGAACCGATCGGTTAATAGTAAATTGGAAAAAAATATAGAAATTATTTTAGTTATATTGTTTGGTTTTACATGCCCGGGCCGAATTGGAAAAAAATATAGAAATTGCCATCAAAATTGACTAAGTATATTGCAGTTAGATTTCCAACAAGAATGCATCAAATTCCACATAAATGTTCATTCTTTAATTACTGCCATATGCAGCTGTGATGCAATTAACATACGAATATTGGAAGCATTGAGAAATTCTTCGTGGCTGAAAAAAATTCTTGTTAATGGCGATTTGATTTAACTGCATTTTCTTGGTCATTAAATTATGAAAATGATGGGAGCAGTTATTATTCAATAATCATGTGCGGCTGTAAAAATTTAAGGTGCTTTTGGTTTTAGTAGACCGGTAGTATTCGTGAATGACGGTCACATGAGTTATGTAGCATAACATGTATACATTGATCGAGTGCAATCGAGTTGAGGTGAGTCGAGCTAGTATTGTTGTTATACTTAATTCACGTAGCATAAAAACTTAAAGTGCTTTTGTGTTGTACGATCATATCAAATGTTTGCACATATGTTTATATGTGTTGACCTACTGGTAGAGTGGTTAGTGTCTTAGGGAAAAGGTCTTAGGTTTATATCATTCGTGACACGGTCTTTAAAAAATGTTCGCTCACATATATATATTCCCTTCCTTCAACAAATATGTTGGAATACTTTGTGACTATCTATAGGGACAATTTATATTCAGTTAAGAACGTTAATTTACGTTTCTAAGTAGATCAGCATCTACACTTCAAAAAGCGTCCAGATTCTTAGTGTCCCAAATAAAATTAAAGGCGCAAATGAAAGCGTCCAAAAAAAAAACTATTGATTTAGGACCATTTTCTTTGCACTTTTAAAAGAGTCAATCTAGTAATTGCTTCTCTAATTTTGAGGCCTTAAGATGAATTTGTTGTAATGGATGCAATATCTGATATTCTTTATATATATTAATAAATGAACATAAATTTAAAGGTCGTATTACGGTAGACTCAAGCTGAAACCTTCGATTTAAAACATTAACCACTCTACCACTTGGCCAACACACACCATATATATGATATACATAGTGTGTACATAGTGTAATATTTCATAGATATTTATTTTTGGAAACCCTAAATAATGATGAATAAATAATGAAGCACATGGGGACAGAAAATTGTGATTTCACATTGTGGACAAACAAAGTCTTTGTTTAGGTAAGATAAGGTTGATACGGAATCCATTTTCAAAGTGATTTCTTGGAAAGCATATAATGCCCAGAAAGATCATTTATTTTTAATTGATCAATAGATAAATCAAAGTCAGCAGAGTCACTAGCTGAGATGAAAAATAAGTAAATATCACTAAAGCAATTAAGATAATCACATGACTAGATGTGAAAAAAAATTATAAATAGGACAACTGTCATAGAAAAAATTAAAAGGGTTTTTATTTTTAGGGAAAGTCACATGTTACTCAACAGCCAATGGGTCCCCATTCTTCATCTGTATCCATAATTCAAGAATTATTGCATTATTACACACTACACAACAAGTTGAGTGTCCGACCATCGTTGAATTTTCATTTTTTACAAGTTTGCATGAAAAAGTCTAGGTAAAAATCTCCATATTCTTACGAATAGTCGTCTTTGGAATTTAATTCCATTGTTGAAACAAACTTCATAATCTCAACCCTCTCTTTTTTTTTCTCTCTCTCTCGTTCACACCCTCTCTTTATCCATCCTTCCATCTTCTTGATCAAAAATTTCCCCAATTGGATCATCTTGTTGGTTTGATTCCATCCTTGATTCACTTAATCATCAGAAACGCATCGATTGACGGCCGACCGAGAACCACGGGATCGAGGAATGAAGATCATCAGTTGGTGCTAATAGAAGATCGAATACAATTGATCAGCCTCTGATTATATATCTCAAGGGTTTGTATATGTCTTGATTTAAATATTTACTTCATTAGAAAACCCTGATTTGAACCTTTTTGTTTAGTTTTTAATGAATTTACTATTTCTTGAATGGTTATTGGTTTGATGCTTTTCTATAGCTTTTCAAACTTTACAAATTAAGAAGATTATAAAAAAAATCTATTTATAGATTGAGATTTTGATGATCTCTGCAGATACATCCTTTCTAGCTATGATATGTATACAATTAACTATTGTATATACATATTTAAATTATTGTATGCTGCATGTAATACTGCCACTCTTTCTTTCTATCCCATTTTTAGGGTTTTTCTGTTACATCATATCTTGAACTGTTTATTCGCAAATAATGAAGATGTAAAGAGTAGAAAAATAGCAAAAATATGAGAATTTATAGAACATTGAATAAATTTCCTCTCTCAGTAGACTCTCAGATTTCCACTGCTTTGATTTTCAAGTTATTCTAATCTTATCTGGAGGTATAAATTTTTACTTGGAAACATGAGAATATTCTTTATTTTGCCCCCTTAAATCTATTTTCTTATTCATCCATGTTTTATTTTAATTGGGTAAGGTGAGGGTGGATTTATCATTTATGTATATCTGTATAATCAAACTCTTTCAATTTCTTCATATAAATTCAACTGTCTTACCTGCCCTTTTGGAGTTTTTTTAATCAAATCTACTTCCATCAATGAAGCTGAATGTAACAATCAATAAATTCCATACTTTACCATGATCTGATTATCCTTTTTCTGATGATATTTTCTATATACATGTATACTCTTATCCAAGAGCCCTAGTTAATGAATCTGTATGTTTCTTGGTTAACTCAAATGTATACATATTTCTGTAATTTAACCTAATTTGATCTTATTAAAAACAGTTGAGTCCCAAGAATTAATAATGCTCAATAATTCGAGTACTCCATTAATAATTTAATAATGAAATCCAACTAATATTCTTCCCTACTTATTCTCTAAATTCTTATACAATTCATATACACATGCAGGTTTTGTATTAGTAGTAATGACCTTACAAGGATAGTGTCCATTCCAAGACAACATGGCATCTTCAGATTCCTCGGAAAACCTCTCTTCGATCGACTTGAACGAGGAGGCCGGAAGCAATGTAGTAGGTGATCCCACGATTGAAACATCGGGCATAGACGACACTTCTAAATCCGAAGATGGCAAGGATAAGAAGAATTCAGTTCGCCAATACGTTCGATCCAAAATGCCGAGGCTTAGATGGACTCCTGACCTTCATCTCTCCTTTGTTCATGCCATTGAAAGACTAGGTGGCCAAGAAAGTAAGTTTTAATTACCACTACACATATTTTTAAATGCATGATTTCTATAATAAATTTAGGATTAATTATTTGAATATCAATTTTTGCAGGAGCCACTCCTAAAGCAGTGCTTCAATTGATGAATGTGAGAGGATTGAGCATCTCTCATGTCAAGAGCCACCTGCAGGTGCACAAGGCTAGTGTAACTTACTACTAATATGTCTTCTTTGTAAATAATTTTTCTAAAAATTATATATAATAATATTTCAGATGTATAGAAGTAAGAAGCTGGACGAATCCGGACGAGGTATGTACATCTTTCACATATATGTACACTACTATTTAATTTCAATTTTATGAAGTTTTTGTGATTAATATTTGGATGCAACAGTAATAGGTCAAGCAAATAGGGTTTACATTCAAGGGAGAGGCTACTTCTCTACCTCATCATCAGCTTACACTGAAAAATGCAGCCCATTTCATGAGTTGAGAATGGAGAATGGTGGGATTGTCTTTGCAAAGAATTCGAATAATCAGCTCGATTGCTCCATTCCATTTCCACAAAATTTGAAATCTCATCACAATTATGATCATATCAAGCCTCTATCTTCTTCCAGGTTCGTGTAAATTTGCTACGTACTCTAATGTCTCATATTAGTTGTGTAAGACGGCTTATAGACCAAATGAGCGCTCTCTCCTAATATGCTAGGGTTTGTACATTTTTTTGGTAAGGCAGGTACCATCCATGGGCTTCATATCGCCATGAACCGAAAGTGAGGATTGAATCCGGCCGGATCCATGCATTGAACGAGAGCTACTCAAACAGCGGCCCACTCAGGCCGAGCCAATTCCTCCAAGGAAGAAGATGGCCTTCTAGAGAATACATCCATAACCAATCCAAAGACAAAGAAATCTCCAAATCCAACAACATTTGGATCAATTCAAGACCACAATCTCGTTGGAATAGTAATTCAATCGATAGCATCAGGATTAATCATCAGAAATCGCCTCACGGTCCCAAGCCATTCACTCTCGAAAATCCCTTGAGGCTTCAGGTAATTAATTAGTTAACAATTTTCATTTCACCTCCAAAAAATTTGTAATTATTTAGCACAAACATGTTCATCATTAATAAATCAAATCATCTACAGATGAATGAGGATTTGAAACTAGGATTGAGCCTCAGTTTAACCAGCAACAGCAAGGATATTGGCGCGGATCACTCGGATATTAACACGAAGCTTTCGCTTGCTTTAGCCCCTCACTCATCCACTGCAACATAGCTATACATTGATGATTTTTGATATATTATTTGATCATATATAGCTGATGAATAATATGCACATTTTATTGAATATATACGAAAAAAGTGGCTTTAGTACTTAAGATCTGACCGTGTATGCTTGATAGCATGGTAGTGAGATCTTATAAGTACTTAGTCTTTTTAGTAGGATACACTTAGAAATTAGGTGCATTTTTGCATTGAGAGACATGAATAATTAAAGTCTGTATTTTATTTTTCTTCATATGTAGTCTCATTACTTACTCTTTTGAACTTTAATTTTACTTATGTTTTAGATTCTCAACTTTTTTTTTTGGTAGGTGAGCTTTGTTGGAGTTCTTGGTTTTGCCACATTCAATTATTTAATTTAAATATTATTGAATTTTTAATAAGGAATGATGGGTAGTTTGGTCTAACACAATACATACAAAAAAAATATAGAAATAAAATTTTAATGCAATCATATGGGAAAGGATGGAATTATTTAAGAGAATACTATAAATGGTGGATGGTTATCAGTCAATTTGCAATCATATTTAACAATTATTACCTTGACCCCTTTTAATAAATTACATTAATTGAGCTTGATTATGATTTGGACTGGCAATTGAACAACAGTGCCTAAAAAGTCCTCATTTTAATTAATTATTGAATGTTGTACTGGATTTTCGTCTTCTTTTTTCTTATTTTTACACGACATCGATTCTTATGCAATTTTCGATGAGGAAATCTAAACTTTCGTAAGATAATAAAACACCCATTAATTAAGCCATATTCAGAAGTTAAAATGATTGATGTATCTTATTTTATATTATTATTTATTTACATGATATTAACGTGAATGGCCATATTAATTTAGTATTTAATTTATGCGTGGATTGGACCCCCACACTTTGACTTCAAAGGAGCGGCAAATATGATTATTTTATCCGTACTAACTCCTAACACTTAAATTAGAATAATTAGTGATGATTAAGTAGAACAAGTAGGGGACCCCATCATCGTAAATAAATGAGAAATTATGTTAACAACCTATTTTTCCTGCCCTAATTCGTTAGTCGTGATATAGTGGCCATGTTGTATTAATTTGCTATTATTGTTGGTACTAGTTAATATTGATATCATGGGCCAAATATTGTAGGCATAAGAAATGTTAGAAGCCCATCATCTCGGGCTCAAGCCCAATTATAAGTAGGTTTATTAGGCCGCTGGACTCCTCACAAAAAATGATATTGGGCTTTAGTAAAAAATTTGATAATGTATGTATCATGAAAACTATTAGTCTGTATTTAGAAATATTACTATAATTTGCAATTTTTGAATGTCGAAATTGCAGTTTTGGTGTTGCTAACCCCAATCGGCTTCCGTGTAACGGTGAGTTGCAAATCGCAATCGTGAACCAAAGTTGAGAATCCCAAATAGCAAAAGCCTAAAATGAAGATGTTGACGATGAAAATTAAGGGGGGAAATTTTAAAATTGGAAAAACGATATCGTTTCAAGTATATGTAGACAATAACAATTTGAATAATCAACTTTTTATCTGCGTAAGAAAGCCACCACCCATTTCACCGAAAATTTAGTTTCCGGGACAAATTATGAGAGTAACCAGAAATCAACCACAATTTACCTCTATTATTTACTACGTGACAATTCTATTCAAAACCTCTATATTCTATTTTAGTAAGCTCCATATTAAAAATAATTATAAATTTACTATTTCACACTAACTCAGAATCACCAAATTAAGAGTACTTTATCATAACCAAACTTCAAATTTATAAATATTTATTACTTATTATTAGTAGTAGTATTAGTTTTTAAAAGGGCTTGTAGTAAGTAAAATTTGGGCTATAGAAGAGCATCGCGGTATGAAAACCCCAAAACTCTAACCTCTTTATAGTAGTAGTAACATTTGAAATTCGTCAAAACTACAATGAAATTTATCTATACATTACACATAATTGTTAACAAAATATAATTTTAAAGCAGAAGATCGATCCATTTGGAAATGACAAAAATATAAAACACAGAAGCTGAGCAAATATTATTGACTTTCTGTGATGATAAGGAGAAACCAATACAACTCTTCATCTTAATCCCACCACCATATAAAAAAAGAGGGATACAAAAATAACTATAATAACTGCCCTTCAATCTTCATATCTCATCAACTTGACTTATATATATATTTCCTCAATAAAATTAGTATGATCTGGAAGGTCTTGCAAATCTGCGAACCAAGACACTTTCGAAATCTTGCAAATCAGCACTCGTCGTGGTTTCCTACGACTTCATCGGCCGCCTGTAAGAAGCACGATGCACGAGTTCCTGCAAGAATGCAAATGCTGAATGAGACAAAAGCAATGGAACAGCCAAAGCCAAATTTTAGAAGGTTTCACACCTCTGAGAAGCGGATGTGATCATGACGGGAGTTGGAAGTCTTTACAATGGTCTCCCATTTGGAGTTAGTGGCTGAGGCCTTCTTCCCCTGCTGTTTGTTGGGGTGGAGAGGGCTGCCTCGACGCGAGTTAGCAAATGGATTTCCTAGTGTGATGGAAGGCAGAGTGCGCCAAAGCCAAGATTCCGATGGAGATTTTGGGAGTGGTGGAGGTAAAGGAGATCTCGGAGGAGGATCTGTCTCTCTTCTTCCATTATCGTCTTCTTCATTCGTCATGAATTCTGCTTCACAAGGAGCTTCATTTCTCGATTCTGGCTTAGGTGAAGGTATGAATCTAGGACTTATTCCGTTGGCTTTGTAGGCATCAAGAACTTGAGCTCTTTTTGGAGATGGATTCGTGCTGGGAAGTTCTTTCTTCTTCACGTAATCTACGTACACTGTTTTCTCCACAGGATAGTCTGCAGGGGCTGCGTTTATCTGATTCCTCGACACATCTTGCAGGGCCCTGAACATCTTGCGCGATGAAGCAAGCTTAGCATTGAAAATCTCGGCTTCTTTAGGGACACCAAGGAACCCTGCTCCTTCGCGAAATGGAGACTTTGGGGTTTCGTTGCGATACGGAGAGATGTTGCCACTTCGTTGGCGCCCCAATGGAGACACTCCTGCTGATCTGTGTGTGTCATTGGAGCTGAGATACTGGTTGCTAAACTTGTCGATTCTTGGAAGATCCCGTGACAGCAATCCGGAATGAAATTTCGTCTTTTGTACCGCCTGGGAAGCATTCTGCAATTCAAGAGATCATCAACAATCAACAAAATGTGAATAGTTTCATCTGATAAGTGTGAAAATTAGTTGAAAAATGAAATAGGATTGTTTTAAGAGATTGATCTCACCTTGTCAAGTGGTCCACTGTGTGCATTTCTAGTGAATCTTTTCACTTCACGCGTTGAAGGGGAGGAAGGCCGGCTCTTTGGTTTCGACTTCAAAGCTGGGAGAGGATTCAGAAGGCACAGCGAATTCTTGACACAAAATCGAGGGATGATCCCCCAAGCTTTCCCAGACTTTTTACTCGGAGGAGCAACTGACTCCTGATCCTCGTCTTCACTCTCCATGCTATTGATATACTTGGTGTAATACGGTAATGCATCCGAACTATATTGCTTGAGTGACGGCTTCATCTCCCTAGAAACTGCTTTCTTCACCGGCTTCTCCTCAAGTGGAGACGGCTTCTTCACAGCGTATTCAGGCGTTTCCACCACAACGGCCTTGGCTGCTGGCAGGAATCTATCCATCATGAAATCTCGAGTTTGTTTGTCCACGGAAAAGGTTCCAGACGGCTTCACACCAGAACTCATGTAACCACTGATCCCACTCACACTGTAATTGAAGGACCATGACTCTGTCAGTGAGAGCGTGTCGAGTGCATCTGAATACGCCTCATCTCCACTCTCTGAATCCGAATCGTCTTTACAGTTCAAACTATCATTCAATCTCTCCAAAAGACTAGCATGATCAGTGACGGAAAATGCTTCAGTGTGGGACCTGTAAACATTCTGATCGTTCGTTCTTTCACCAGAACAGTATCTCGAATGACCAGATAACCGGCCAGGAGGAAGCTTTGGGATTTCGCCTGTGCTGCGCCTCGTGGCATCTGATATCCTTGCTGGAGGAAGACGCGGTGTGGTTGACTCCTCAGGGGTATGTGAGTGGCTCTCGGCTTCACCTTTAGGCCTTCCCGGGATATGTTCCCAGTGAAATGGAACAGAAGCTGGTTTTGTCATCGTCACCTCCTCACATTCCCATTTGGGTTTCGTAGGTTGAAGAGATTGCTGCCGGGAGGGCGGTGGCCTCTCCACCACCTTACGTTTTGCTAGCTCGGAAGATTTCGAAGGTGATGAATATCTCCTTGCAGACATAAGTGGTGCATTGAAATCAAGTTGCCTCTTTTCCATTTTGTGATTATGCTTTGTTTGTCAATCTAACATATAACAAGGCCTAAATTAACAAAGTTCATCAGTGATATATACAATAAATTTTCAACAACTCAAAAGTGTGGTAATTTCTTTTGAAATTTAATCAGCAATAGTGTTGGTGATGAATCATTGATGAGCACACCAAACCTATGAATTTTTACGGCATAGAGAACTGACCAATGCAAAGGCATTTACTTCACCCACTTTCACTCATCAACCAAGTTAAATTTCAAATTTAAATAGTCCATGAATGCCTCAACAAACCTCATCAATGTTCAGTTACCAGTCATATTTTCTTTCCCTTTCACAAATACAAACAGCTCATTTCCAGAATTTCCCAGTAATTAGTGAGATTGCATCCAAAGATTAAGACAATCTGAGCCAAAAGGGAGAAAATCTGACTGCTTATATCATTTTCATTTCCCTTTCCTTTTCACCTTTAAAGTCCATTTCCTGAATTTCCAGCAATTATATGCATCTACAGCTGGAATTTTGTCCTTTCATCAAATTTTATCACTAACCATTTATTAACAAAAACACAAACTGAGCAGAATCAAAACAAAAATGTACATTCTCACAAAAACCAAAAGCAAATCAAGAAATGCTAGTAGTTTCAAGAACTTCTCCACACCCCTAAAGAAATCAAAGAAATCATTAAAATCATCAGCCAAGAATGGAAATTTACTAAAACCCACAAGACAACACTCCAAGAACTTCACATTAGACCAAGAAAAAACAAGAAAACTTTTCCATATCAATCCATGAAAATACAAAATAAAAATGGTTCCGGCATTTCATCGAGTACCTGGGGAAGAAAGAAGAATCCCGCTGATTTCTTGGATTTGGAGTTTCTTCCCGCGAATGGTGGCAAAGGAAAAGGAGAAAAAGGAAGAGAGAGACAGAGAGAGAGAGAGTGTGAGTGTTTGCTTTTTAAGGTTAATGAGTATTTAGGAGACAAGAGTAGCGCTGATTACTGATTGACTGAAATGTATGTGGATGGTATGACGTGGTGGGGCTGATTATCTCTCTCAAAAAAGAAGAGGGCCAATCGCAATTCTTGATTTTCTCCAGTATTATCACTGGAGATTTGTCGTCGACGTATGTCACGGATATACCGTTGGATGACAGTGACAGTTATGAAAAAAACCTAACCGCATTTATTTCGCGCGCCCGTTTTTATTTTGTTTTGGTCTTCGCCGGTTTTTATATTTTCACACCACACAAAAAGCAATCGGATTTATTTATTTATAGGAAAAATATGGATTTACATAAATTATATCTCTTGTTTTAGAACTGGATCCGATTAGTTTTTGGAATCGGTTCTATTTTTAGTGATATAATCAAGACTAGTTGATTCTTAAGACATAATTTTGGATTTTTTGATTAGGAAAAAAATCATTTGATTTCGTTTATGAATAATTAATTATCATAAAATTAGATCTTATATAGTTTAATGTAGTAGGAGTAGGACTTTATACTTTTCAATAATTTTTAATTATTTATTTTTTAATTTCTATATTTTCTTTGCCTTTTTTGTTATCTCTTATTTTAGAATTGGATCCTGAATCGGTTCTATAATCAAGAGTAATTTATGCTTAAGACATAATTTTCGATTTTTGAACACTATTATTAGAAAAAAAATCAAATGACTTCGATTATCAATAATTAATACTAACATAAAATTAGATCTTATATAATTTATTACAGTACTATATACTTTTTCAAAAAAAATTAATTAGTAGTACTATTTATTTTTGTAATTTCTACTTTTTGTTTGCCTTTTGTGTTATTCTCTAATAATAACTTGTTTCTTTTTTTCGTTAAATTTTATAGAACGAATCATCACGAGGTATAAATCTTCAATTCAATAACGCAATGGAATCGTTTATCTGAAAAAATATTAAAGTGTTCTTCTTTTGTTACATAATAAAATAATGTAACATTAATAATAATGATTATGCATTTTCTTTATGCGTTAATTTTTTTATTGTTGTGTTATTTTTCTTTAGCTTTTTTCCTTTTTCATTAAATATCCAAATACAAATTGCGGTGTGAATATTTATTTTTATGTTAATTGAATTTTGGAGATATATAAGTGTTTTTATCTGAAGTAAATGTTAAACAATAATTCTTTCTTAATCAACATGAGGCTGGTTATATAATAAACTGAAAATTCAATTAAAATGAATAAATCTCATTATTTTTGGAAATTATGAAAATGGCAAAAAATTCTTAATTATGCCCATACAATTACGTAAATTTATCCCTATCTTTATTTATATTGTCTGCTAGAAGGCAATGACGAATCTAAAACTGCAAATGCTTATTTTAATATTTGCCGTGAAGGTTAGGAAGAATAGCTTTAATTTTTGCGGCCACCTGCTGCAACTATATTTATAATCATTTTTGCCTAAAATATGTATACTTCCAATAAATATATAGGTCGTAGGGTAGAATTTACTAATCTAATCAAATAAGTAGATTTATGGAGGAAAGGTATAAAACGATGAGGAGATGCCTGCCTCGAAATCAATATAGTTAATTTATGAAAATACTTTAATATAATTTTAAATGTATAATTATACTTATATTTCACAATAATAAAGTAAAATGGTATACACAAATAGGGCTAATATATAGTCAAAAAAATGCATCACCTATAAGTCATTTTACATCTTTACTACAAATTTTAGTGAAAAAATACATTAACACGTAACTTTTCACACATACCTCATCTCTCACAAAACTCAAATTCACTGAATTTGAATCCTATGTTGCGAACTGAAGTGTCCATGTCATCTAGCTAGCCTTTAAGAATGATCGTTTTAACTTTTATGACTTAAAAACACGTCTTTGATCTTCCGTTTTTTCTTTTGTCATCCTTGTAGTCTTTATTTTCTACGAATATCTAGCTTTTTTTTTTTTATAAATATATTCAAAGTTCATGGTAAATATCTTACCTATTACTAAGTAAATTGTAGTAGTATATAATATTTTTTTACTATATAAGTCTATACAAATAATGATGACTAGTCATTAATTCTGATGTTATCAATTACTTTAAGGTCCACTAATATTTTGTTACTATGCCTTTAACCAAAATAAATGCCCCTGATGATTTGCCGTCCGTTTATGGCGTCAATTACGTGATTTACGTCCAATTTCTTCAATCTGAAATAGGATATCATTTGACATTGATCTCTAATTATAGTCAAGTCAAGCAGTATTTTTATTTTTCATTTTCCATATTAAAGATGCAATTTTTTTCTCTTATATTGCTGACTCTTACTATAATATCTTTTCTCAATCTTAAAAATAACTTATACATTGTCTGCCATTAATTGTTGACTAAATCAATTCAATCAATGTATTAATTTTCTTGTTGAGAAAATATGGTAGGGTACACACTTTCGGCTCGATGCATGTTATGGTATGGGAATAGATTTTTCCATTATGTTTTAGAAGAAAAAGACAATCGTCTGATATTAAAATATTTTGTTTTGATTCAAATATATACCTATGAAACAAATATGTCACATGGCACTTCATCAATCCCAGGATTTTGCTAATCACTGATGTTGCTTTTCTTGAAATATTAAATTAGAGTAAAAAATTGGATTTGAATGGTATTGAATAGTCACCTAAATTAGTTTATAGTCGGAAATACGTTCTGGAGTTTTGTGAAATATTAAATTACAAGTGTATCATACAGACTCATATCATCCCCATTAATTCTTTTCCCACGACAATTTCTTTATGTAATTGGTCACCATGCCAAATAAAATATGACTTGAATAATATTCATTTAATTAAATCATAAAATTTGGTAAATTTTTGGTCAATCCCAATTTTTGAAAATAAAATAATTAAGTTATAAAATGTAATTTTATTTTCTCAATTATTTTCATCCGCTTGCAAAATTATATTTTTATAATATTCAAAATAACATTACTCCATTTGATTAAAATAAGTACCATTAAGGTAATTATGGTTAGAATTATATTGTTTCCATTGGACAATTGCCTTCTTTTTTGGTATGGAAATTTGGGGAAAAATATACTCCACCTTGTATTTCTCTAATTATATGAGAAATTTACATTTTAATCGGCCCATAAAAGTTAAGAACACACCAATTGGGCTCATTTATGGGCCTCAATAATAAACCGAAATCAATAGTTGCGTCATTAATTATAAATGTACTCTGGTATTTTAAAATTTTCTATAACATAATCCATTTACTTCTATCGAAACTTCAAATTCTCATATGTTAATGTTGTTTGATAGTAACTACTATCTCAAGACCAGGGTCGATTTCTTATTCATTTACTTGCTGATTTGGACTAAAGAAACATAGTGGAATATATTATTGAGTAGTAAAATATTATATTTATTTATTTTAATTCCAATACTGGGCCTTGCTCTTGAATGATCATCATAATTTCATTACTATAGGTATGGTTGTTGAGAAACAAGCCATGCCCTACAATTAAGGAGCCCCCTATTCCAGAGAAAAAATAGGTCGGCGAATTATATAGTATAACAATATATTTGCATTTTTAATGATCAAAATTAATTAATTTGATCCTTAATTTCGTAAATTACCTTGGTCTAAAAAAAGATCATCAATGGTCCATTTAATAAGTATAGTGAGGCTTGTGACCTTGTTGGAAATAGGGATATTGACTACAGAGTGAGCATGCATGATCTTATTGAAAATTTCGAGATATTTGTCTTGGACTATACAGGCTAAATCTATGTTTCATTTTCATAGATAAAGTCAAAAAAGTGCCAATAGTTATTATCTCAAATAACTTTTCACTTTCAATAATTATGGAAATATTCCTCTATTTCAAAGTGTTTAGTATTTTATTAGCTCTAATTATGGAAGTCAAAAAAGTCTTTCACTCTAATTTAGTGCATGCATAAATTTCTTATCTAACTAGAGCTCACCTTTCGAAGTTGGTTTGAAACTTTGAACTTTGAACTCTCATTTACAATTAAATAATTAAATGAAATTGTGATACAAATTTTAATAAAGGTTGAAAAAAATGATTATTGAAAAGTATATTATGAATAAAGAAATTAAGTACTACTACAACATAATTAGTTAATCAAAATCAATTTAAAATAACAAAAAAAATAAAAAATTAACAACGCTAGGAGTCGTTGCCGTTTATTGATATAAATATACATAAATTGAGTAGCGACAAAATAATGAAACTCGATTGATTTTCACTTTTAATAATGACGCGAACGTAGAAGTAGAGTTTAAAGCCTCTTCTTCCCAGATTCAGATTGCCATGTTTCCGGTTATCATTCTCAGATTTATGGCTGCAGATCTTCTGGTAACTCTCCGTCGTCATTGTTTATCTTCAAATTCTCGTTCAATTCTTCCGTTTTCAACTTTTATTGACGTGGATTCGTTAATAGACGCTGCTTGATTGGTTATTTGTTCCTTTGTACATAATGAAGGGATGAGGAAGTTTTGTTTCATTGATTAATTAGAAATGAATCGGACAAAGGAGTAAAACAAGTGTTTAAGCTGGATTCTTCAATTTTCTGTAGTTTAAGCTCAATTTTTGTGGTGGTTACTGCTATCGTCTTCTTTACTTTTAGTCAGGGGTGTGCATTGGTTTTGTTTCAGTTGATTATTGACTCGGTCACGAGAATGAGGTTTTTCCCTTCCTATATTGACTTAATTGATCAATAATCAGGTGAATCTGATCCTTCATTATTGTTTCTTATATTTTTCTTGTTGTCTTTTGTGTGTGTGTGCATTCATGCTTGTGTATTGGAGTCGTGGAGAGACGGCTGCTGTTTGATAGCTTTGTTGGAGAAGTAGATTGTCATTTTAGCTAAGTAGAGTGCACATTTGATTTATCACAGAGGTTTCTGGTTTAGGAAGAGTGTGTTATGTTATTAGTTCACAGTGCATCCTGTTGGCTAATGTAGGATAAGTTGGAGCAAGTTTCTGTTCTCTTGTATAGTGATTTTTACAAAATCTGTACAAGCAAAGCCTAGTTTTACTAATTAATCGAGTGCTGAAAACTAGCAATAAAGTGCAAGCAGTGTACTACAAAAACAAAGATAGAAAGCTTGTTGCCTAAGCTACGAAAATTAGTTTATAGTGAGTCTTCCATGCTGGACGACGAATGTGCTTCTCCGTTATAATTCACTCTGATGCCACAGAAGATAAAGAAAGTGTCATGCATCAACTACAAAACTTGTCAGGATATTTTTCATATTTATTGACATTTTTGTGGACAACATTTTCGCAATGTAGTTTTATTTCAAAACATTCTCGTGGAAAATGAATAGGTGATCCTGAAAATGTTTCTTTTATATATGGTGTTCATTTTGTTCCATTTTTTGGGAGGATATGGAAGTTTGTTTACTCGGTTACAAAATGCTAATTGGTGCATTCTGTTACAGAACACATTAATATAACCGCTGTGAAGACTTCTAAGCTTTCTCATATTTTCCCCTCCTTTTCAAGTTGCAGATTATTTGTTCTACAGTCAGATCATAAACAAACTGTTTATGAACATTTTCTGTAGCAGAGTTTGTGTTTGCTATGACTCTTATGCACGTTACATGTTACCAAACATGACATTGTATTTTGAGTTGAAGAATACATGGAGGAGACAACGGACGATACGAGGCTGGCGGAAGGACCAGTTCATAATGCCCAATGGTGGCAGTCAGGTCTTATTGATAAATTGCGGAAAATTTCCCTGGCTTCTCCAGATGAAACCTCAAGTTCCAAATCAAAAGGTCAGCTTGACTGTGGGAGTCCAGCATTTCATTTAGCATCACAGACTTTGTGGGACACTGGAAAACTAGCAGAACCAATCCCAGATGGTTTCTACTTTGTCTATCCAGTAAGTGATTATTAATTTTATGGTGTGCTGTAGATACTTGGTATGCTGATTGCTGAGTTATGTAATATTCTACTTTATTTGGTGAAGTTCAAAGTATAAGAAAGCAGATAGATAAGGTAATGTTTATACTCCTATGGTTGATTAGTATCACAGATATTTAGATCTTGACTCAAATTCATTTGTAACCACACCTAAGATTATTTCTCATATACGTACTAAATTTGCAATCTAATTCTCTTTTCCGTTCTGTTATTTTTTTAAATATTAATGCAATGTTGTTACCAGTAATTAGGAAGACGACTTCTTGCATAGACTCCAGGGATTCTCTTGAATATCCTGGTTACCAATGCTGCTGCATCCCTAACAAATTGTTTTCTGACTCTGAATTTTTAGTATCAGATCATCACACGCGAGCCAAAAATTTATATCCAGCTTCCATGTTGGTGATTTATGCAAATTCTCCCAGAAATATTTCTTGTCTCTTTGTATGACTGAAAGCAGCAACTCAGCAAATGTATATTGCTATTGATATTTGAGGAGTATAATATCTATCTTTAAAATCTGCATAACAGTGAAGGATTATCCCCATTTAACTCCTGCAACTTTCAGTCATAAGCATTTAGTTATCTCTAGAAATAATAGCATTGCTGTAGAGAAATATTGTAGTGAAGGCTCTAGGTTCTAACAATTTCTCACAGCCATAGCATTATATAGAGTATTATTGCTACTCCACTTACCAACTCAAGGAATTTTGTGTTAGCCAACTTAGCTCACATTTTGGAACTTCTATATTGTACTCTACTATTCTTCTTTTTCATTTTATGACATGAAGGGCCTTTTGTTTTTATTAATAAAGAAAAAACTTCTATTTCATACTGTCTGAAACTATGCTAACGGCGTGATTTACTTACTCTTTCAATCAGACATATACCTTAATAAAATGGTAAGGTGTATCACAAATCAACTTTCTTGGTGGTGAATTCGGTTACTTATGACTCCTCCTATTTTGTAGGAAAGAAGATTCACGGAGCTTTTTTATTCCATTCCCTCTATAGATGAGCTCCAGGCCTTGGATGCTGATGGCCTCAGGCCCAATGTTATTCTTGTTGATGCACGTAAAGATAAGAAACTTTCTATGTTAAAGCAGCTAGCCATCAAATTGGTGAGGGGACTCAATCCAAATCCTGCCGCCACAATCAAGAAGCTAGCTGGATTGGTGTGCAATTCTTTGAGTTCATTTGTACTGTATTTTTTTCATTTGAGCTGGCTTCATAGAATTATGTTTTTTTAATTTGTCATTAACACCTCTAAAGGTCTGTGATTTCTTCAAAAGACCCAAATTGGAACCCGGTCATGTGAGAGGCGCACTTGAAGAAGTCTCTCATGCATTAGACAATCAAGGTATCCATATGCTCGGCCATGTAAAGTATGGTTCTTGCCATTCCAAAGCTATCTTGTTCAAAGTTCTTGCTGACACTGTTGGCCTTGAATGTATGCTTATGATGGTAAGGTGCCATCCTCTTTTGAGACACACAACAAGCGTTATATTTGCCATAGCCGAAATTGTTCTACATAACACACTCCTGAATTTGTCTGTCTCTTCTTCCAGGGTTTACATAGAGAAGGTGTAATACAGCGATCAGATGCGTATAGGGACATGTCTGCCATAGTTGTTTTAAATTCTGTTGAGTTTTTGGTCGATCTTGCACGTAACCCTGGGAAGTTGGTGCCGTGCTCAGCAAAGGCAGTCCTTCTCTCTCATCTCTCTGCTGGTGAAAGTGATTCTGCCGAGTATGATTCATATGATTCACCTATTGAACCAAATAGCCCAGTGCGTGGATTTTCAGATCAAACAGAAGTGGAAGGGTAAGAATGCATATCCTGGATCCAGTTTGTGTTGTTGTCACCTGGCAGTTTATAAATTCTGTTTCTACTGAGCCTTAATATTTTAGAATTACGCGCTGCTACTGCTGTAATACAGTGCTTTCAGCTTATATATGTGGTACCGCCCCTTTGTTGGAATATGTTTAGCAATCCAAATCTCAGATCTGATAATCTAATCCTTTTTATTTGCATCTCCTCACAGATAAAACTTTTCCATGTGTCACTGTCCAACTAAATTGTATTCATATGTTCTTGTGATTTGTTTGGTTGAGGTTGCTAAATACCTGTTCTTATCCAGATTATCTCACAGTGATCCAAATGTAGCAAATTCATTTTGGCAGAGTCGAAAGAAAGCCATAGCGGAACAAAGGACCACAAGTTCAAGGTCTTGTAACTTTTCTAAACTGAAAATACACCTTTTTATCAATTTTCTAAATATAGGAGGTGTCAAATATTGAGTGAAGTGCTATACCTAAGTGCAACCTTCAGTTTCTTATTGGGGGTGTGTATCTTGTGTCAGGAGTTGTGTCCCTCTGGCACCGCTTACTTAATGTTTTTTCTTCTACTTCTGGCATGCTTTAGAGGATATGAACTTAATGATATTGATAAAAGTGAAGTTAGTCAAAACCCTATGAGCAGTTAGAGTTGACAAAACATTAACCTATATCTTTAACACTTCTGAACGGCCACATGTTATCTACTTTATTCACAACAGTGTTAAATTGCAAATAAACTTCAGTCAGATACTTTTTCAAGACTATTTTTCATATTAGAAAGCATCTCTAGTTCAATTTTGTTGTCTAAATACTTAGATGTTAGCATGCATGAAATCAAATAGAGAACTTTGACTTCTTGAAAGTTTGTTTGGGATTAGTGTAATGCTAGACGTCAAGTTAATTTTCTTTTGTAAATTCTCTAGATCAACTTGTTTATGTCATATTCCTCTGCATCTCTTGACCATTATGTTAGTATCACATTTTTTTAAACTCATCCAAGGGGCTGATGTTTCAAATAATGAGGAATATGTTCATTTCCACTCATCTTATTTTGTATCCTAAAAAATCCCTATGATGTGCCACCTCATCTTTCTATTTGCATAAGCTAGATTGGCAATAAATTTCATTCAGGCAATAATTTTCCTTTCTTCGTTGAAAATTATTATGCCTCTCTGTATATTCAAGAAAGTTCTTTCGTTAATTTTTTTGAATTTAGTTCATCTGTTGATGTAACTTATAGTGACTATATCTTCATGTATGAAATTCTGCAATGTTTCAGTCCCGAGCATCCTCTCTTCCGTGGACATGGGCGATCTTTGCTTGGAGATCGCAGACATTCATTCCGAGTGTATGACAATGATATCAATGCATCAAGGTCTGTGGTCTTCAGCATTTTTAATATAATAGTCAGTTTACAATTATCTGAAGTGTACCAAAATACACTCATGTCCTAAACTTTACTTTGACATTATAATCACATATTCATTTGTAGCTCAGTGCAGACTGTGCAGTTAAAGACTCCATCATTTCTCAGATTGCTTTTTAACATGCATTTCTACCAATCCCCCTTCTTATGTTTTCTTTAGAGCTACGTGTTGCAATGCCTTTTCTCATGTAGTTTACGATCAAATTCAAGGTCTGTTGGTGCATCTCCAATAGAATCTCGCAGAAGAAGACGGCGATGTATTAGCATGGTTCCTGAGATTGGTGATGATATAGTGAGGTGGTTCTCTCTTTCTGCTTGTTTCATCCTAGATGTGCTTACATTGAATTGTTGATTTTGTTGTTGTATCTTAAAATCTTTTGTATAGGGATAGAAATTGTATGACAATTGTGCTATGTGAAGGGGTCAAACCTTCTTTTCATTGAGGATGGAATGACTGTGATAACTGACCAGCACCAATATGAAATGATGGGTTAAATTACTCTTACATTTCATTTGGCGTCCGGAAAAAACTTTTCCATGTGTTTTATGAAGGTTGATATTATCATATTAATATGATTGGGTGGAAAATAATCCATTGCATGAATCGTGGCAAAATTAAGATCATTGCAGAAGTGATGTGAACTTTCTGGGGTGCCTGGCTGAGAGTATGTTTATGAAAAATGTAAATTGAAAATTTATGCCTGGTTTTATGCATTTATTAGTATTTCTACTTGTGTGTTCTTCTTGAAAGAAGCGCTAATTGTTTTAATCATTCAAGTGAACTCTATATATAGCAAGGCTGTTTGCTTTCTATTTTAGAAACCTCTTCAGCTCAGGTTGAAAAAATATTTCTTTACTTGCATTTTGTAGTTTAACTGTTGTTTTGTTAAAAATGCAATTCTGCACATGCTCACCAAAGTTTGAATTCAGGGCTGTTCGAGAAATGAGTGAAACTCTCAAGAGAAATCGTCATCCAGAGGAACAAGTATCTTCTTCTTATAGCTGTTCCGCGAGTGAACAAGAAGACTGCTCAGAACCTCGAGGAAGTGTAGGCACCTTCTATTCTGTTATTCCTTACAATGAGTGTACTTCACACAGTAATTAGTCGGTGATAAAAGAGTTAGAAACATATTTATCTGCAGTGACTAAGTTTTCTTTAATTTTAGTTTGAAAATTATTGTCTTGTAGTCAGTGCTGAACTTGAGTCGACAGTGGAATATATATCTTATGGGTGGCAATCTTTTCCCCTTTCCGGAAAACCTTTCCCGTTCAACTAAATTCAGCACGGGTGATGTTTTTAAGTATTTTAAGGATCTAGTGAAATATAGGCTACCCAGATTTCAAAATTTTGTTTTATTGCAAAAATATTAAAAACTATGATCTTACAAAATGATGGTAGAATACTTACTCCTCGTGCTTTCCATTTTCATGCCTTAGTTTCTTACCTATGGTCAGTTTTGCCTTTAATAGACTTGTCGCTTTATGCATGAATATGTATACATGCCTGCTATTCATCTTCAATCTCTATGGATTTTTTGTATTATGGTCATCATTCCTTTCCAGGTGTCAAGGTTCAATCCGGACGCACATGATGGGTTATATGGTCAAAAGCCTTTGGCATGTAAACTTCCCCTGAATCTGAAACAATTACACTCTCACAAGGCAGTCTCTATGCCTTCTTCTCCTCAGAGGTTTTCCAGGAAAGCTTCTCTTATGAGTGACACACCAGAAAATTTTGCGAATCCTGATATGATGTCAACATTCAGTAAAGTGCTTGAATCGTCAAAGTTCCTGAACCAGCCACTGCTACCCTTTGAAGAATGGAATATTGATTTTTCTGAGATAACTATCGGAGCTCGTGTAGGAATTGGTAAGTATGTTCTTGTATAGTATGATCACTTGCAATTCAAGACTATTTTATCTTCTTCCTTGTGTATTAGGATTCTTTGGTGAAGTTTTTCGTGGCACGTGGAATGGGTTAGAGGTTGCTATTAAAGTATTTCTTGAGCAAGATCCGACTGCTGAGAATATTGAAGACTTCTGCAATGAGATATCTATCTTGAGGTAAATATTTGCTGTACCTCTGATGTTAGAGTGTGTAATGATAATGATTTTAATTTGATGGGAATATGGCTTATTCAGTTTCCTAATGATTCCTTTTCTATCCTGCAGCCGGATTCGCCACCCAAATGGTAATCTCCCTGCTTAAATCACAGTTTCTTCCTCTGCTGTCAAATGTTTGTTAGAAAAAGCATATTATCTTCTTAATGCAGTTATATTATTCCTTGGTGCGTGCACAACACCTCCGCGCCTGTCCCTAGTTACTGAATTTATGGAAATGAGTTCACTGTATTACTTAATCCATGCAAGTGCGCTGAAAAAGAAGCTGAGCTGGCAAAGGAGACTCAAAATGCTTGTTGATATATGCAGGTGTCTTGCTGAATATAGCATCTTTGTTTCATTTTCTTACCTCGTGCTTACAACATTTGGCTTATTGGAATATAGCATCTTCATCAGAGCAAAAATAAGACCACAAAGGCTTGATTCTGTGCACATTCTGTTCGGGCTTTTCCATTATGTTGTATGTTTTGTCGATTCTAATGTTAGGTGGTATCTATAATGTCAAATAAGATTGTGAACGAATTGGATGATGAGTTTTATTTATCTGGTATCATTTGGTTCACGAGCAATGACAAATACTTATGTTTTTCAGTTTATATGTTTCACTTGGTTGATTCTTCTTCCTTTTGCACTAATTCTGGTCCATTATTTCCTGGGGTATATAGGGGATTAACAAGCATACATCGAATGAACGTGGTACACCGTGATCTGAAAAGTGCAAATTGCCTTGTGAACAAGCATTGGGTGGTGAAGATATGTGATTTTGGACTTTCGCGGAAACTGATCACCAGGCCCATGAAAGACTCTTCTTCAGCTGGAACGCCAGAGTGGATGGCACCAGAACTAATTCGCAATGAGCCCTTCACAGAAAAGTGCGACATCTTCAGCCTGGGTGTCATAATGTGGGAGCTCTGCACACTCAAAAGGCCATGGGAAGGCATACCATCTGTACAGGTAAAACATAGCAAACAGCAACTACCGCACAAACAAAACTCCTCACAAGATGTACATTTGTTGTTGTCGTGACGAGCAGGTAGTTTATGCTGTTGGCCACGACAGGCAGACACTTGAAATCCCAGAAGGTCCTCTAGGCAAGCTGATAGCAGGTAGTACTTAGAGATTTAAGTTGTGGTGTATCCTTGTACATTCTGTGTTCCTCTGGGAGAAATACAAATTAACTTGATTATTTTCTGTCTTCTTCAGATTGCTGGGCTGAACCAGATGAACGACCAAGCTGTCAGGAGATACTGTCGCGCCTGCAAGAATGCGAGCTCTTATTGTGCTAATATTTGCTGAACTTACAGTTGCTTCTTTTTATATAAAGCAGTAGAGACATGACAAGAACTACACGTTCAACAAAAAACTGTGAAAGGTAACATATTTCCTTCAAGTATGACTGGAATTCCATACATATGAGCATGTTGGGTCCGCTACATTATTCAAGAATCGAATTTATCGTTCTGTTCTCAACCATCACACTGCATTTCATCGTATGATGTGTAAACGTAAAAGGCTAAGAACAAGTACAACAATGAAGAGGAGACCCTGCAATCTGTTTCTTTATACACCGAGAGATGGAAGGAAGAACAAGAAAAGCACACCCTGTATTATGGCGCCCTAGGGTCCGTTCCATGTTGCCAAACGTATACAAGCTCGTCCCAGCCAGTGCTCGCCAAGAGCCCCTCAACAAGCACGCTCATATCAACACCAACTGCAAACTCTGTGTGGTGATCGTACCTCCCAATGAGTGCATCCTCGACCATATAATCCCATAGGCACACGCTCATGT
>NC_062970.1:42865698-42980171 GCF_023119035.1 Salvia hispanica | reverse complement strand
GTCCCAGCCAGTGCTCGCCAAGAGCCCCTCAACAAGCACGCTCATATCAACACCAACTGCAAACTCTGTGTGGTGATCGTACCTCCCAATGAGTGCATCCTCGACCATATAATCCCATAGGCACACGCTCATGTCATACGAACAAGACGCTATCATGCTCGCCCTGTGGGGAGAGAACTTCACCTTCCTCACTGCGTAACCATGCCCGTTTAGCACAGCTAGAGGCACTCTATAGTTCCTCACATCCCAAACTTTAATCGATTTATCCACCGACGCAGTTGCAATGATGCAGTCATCGTATTTATTCCAATCACACGCCAGGATTTCAAATTCGTGAGCAGGAAGAATCATTGTAGAGCCTGGGAAAAAAATTCGGAGATCAGTAAAATTAGGGGGGATTGAGCAATTTTATTTGAATTTGTTCAACAACTGAAAACCTAATCCACGAATTCCAGCTCAATTCGAATCAATACTGAAATTAGGCAGGTTGATACTTCATCTGAAACCTAAATTTCATAATTTTTGGTAAAATAGGCGATTAAGCAATTTTAGTTGAATTTGTTCAACAAATGAAAACCTAAACCACAAAGACCAGCTCAAATTCGCAATCAATATTGAAATTGGACAGGTTGATACTTCATCTAAAACCTAAATTGCATAATTTCTGGTGAAATTGAGCTAACCTGGTTCTCGCACATCCCAAATGCGAGCGGTGCAATCACCGGAAGCGGAAGCGAATACATCGGCGTGCCGAGGGTTCCACGCGGCGGCGTACACGCAATAAGCGTGCTCCTTGAAAGTCCTCACGCTCGCCGGCCGATCCACGGTCCACAATTTCACGGTATCATCCCACGACGCGCTCAGAAATGAATCCTTCCTGACGGTGTTGAAATCGACGCCGTGGCACTCGCGAGCGTGCTCGTGGAGCGATCGGATCGGATTGGCCGCCGCCGGCAGCGAGAGGTCGTAGATCTTCAGCGATCCATCGGCGACGGCGGCGACGATAAGCGAGTCGTGCGATTCCGACCAGCAGACGTCGTAGACTCCGTCGGCTGTGTCGAAGGCGGCGCGCTCGGTGATTGTGGGGCCGAGCTGGAGGACGTGGACACGGCCGTTGCCGAGTATGCCGAAATTCTGCGCGGTGGCGACGGCGACCTGGTTCTCGTAGAACGGGCTGAATTTGACGGAGTAGCCGTTGAACGGCGTCTTGAAAACTGGCATTTCTCCGCGGCGGAGATTGGGGTTTTACCGGTGCTGGATTGGATTATCTCGAGTGGTGTGACTAACGCCCAATTATTCGACAACACTAACTCCAGCTTCTGCAGTTAATATCTCTGCAGTTTCCTCCAGTTAGAGAGCCATCTTAGCTGAGACTTAACTTGGGTTTGGGCTTATTTGGGTTCAGACTCTATTTGGGCTTGGGCTGAACCAAAAATGTGTATGCCTTACTAGGGGTTTCGGTTCGAAATATTTGAACCTGAACTGTGAACCACGGTTAAAAAATCGACGGTTTCAATTCGATATCGTCTACAAATTATACTCCCTCAAAGGCCAATATTGGGTATTTCTTTTTCGATATCGTCTACAAATTATACTCCCTCAAAACTTATTTTTAACTTGGATATTAATAAATTGTTTGATTTTTTTAAAAATATTAAATGAAAAATTAGTGAAATATGAATTTTATTTTTATATATTAATGTTACAATATAATGTGAGTGTTTTTTATATAGTCGAGTACCACACTCGACTATATAATAAAATGGAAAAAGGTCAGATGGTCAATGGAGCTTCAAATTGTGGACGTCCGGGATAGTAAAATGAATTATTGTTTTGTGGATGGAATGGAGTACAAGAAAGTTAAGCTACACTATAAATATACCACGATACTATAGCTCAGTGGTACTCATCGCGTTTATAAGGTCAATAGACTAGAGATGAATCTCAAGCTACACTATAAATACACTATGTGATAAAACTCAATCTATTGACGAGATGATGCACAGTTCAGTTACTAAGATATTCTTTTACCAAATGAATTATAAATTCAAATCATTGTGAATATTTGAATAAGGAAAAAATATCAGTTTATAAGCTGTTTCAATTTAATAGTATTTGAATATCTCAATGTATAAGTTTTTACTTTGTTATTGTCATTCCGGTCACAATATTTGTATTTCATAGGCACTATCCCAGTGCAGAGATTTCAATGTAATTTGTTAAGATCGAGAATCCAACTATCCAAGTTTGCAAGAAAGGCATAATGCAGTTTTTAAAGGAAAATAGTTCAGGAAAGCAAGCCCCTTTGCTCAATGTCCCTCTCTGCGACTCAATTTCTAATTCCACTTGCTCCATTTTATAAGTATTCAGTTACATTATTTTAATAGATATTGAAGGGTCCTACATCTCTACTTATTTTATTTCTATTTTAATAAATGGATTAATTCACAACTATGTACTACAGATGCCTGGCTAATATTGATTTGGATTTATTCACTTATTTCTAGAGAATATGTCAAAAGAGTTGGTGGAGTCGGCCAACAGAGCCAAACAGAAACTTATGAACGTGATCGGATAGTTTTTCTTGAAAAAATTAATAAAATTTAAGATATAAAGTTAAGATTCAGACACCCCATGACATGACCTCAAAAAATTCTAATGATACCATAACTAATTAGTGTTGGTTTTCTTAAACCTAATCATCCACAAGCTAGTAGATTGAGTAATACTTTCCCTCACATTATAGTTGAGTATTTTTTTTTTTCAAAAAACAATATTCTATTTTCTTTTATTTATTTTATTCTTTTGTCATTTAGATATATTTTTTTATCTCATATTTTATTTTCTCTCTACTTGTAAACATCATTTAAATGATTTTAAGGAAGATTAAGATTTAGATAGAGAGCATGACACTCTCCAAAATGGACCCCTCTCATCCATCCTTCACATGCTTCCCACTAACATGTACATTTCTACCATTAAATGATATGGGTCCTCCAACTCCATTAGACCATATATATAATACACCCACAAATTATTTTATTATTTAGGATATTAATCAAATCATAAACTATTTCGTTTCTATCTAATTTGCTAGTGACCTTTTCTTTTTGTCCTTGGCCCACGGGGTGATATACATCAAATCAGTTATATCTAACTAAATTCTTTGGATAGTCTGTCATTAATAAAAAAGAACCATTTTTACGAGTCATCATCTTGCTTTTGGATTTCTTTATATGAGGTTAAGTTGAAAAGACTAATGGATAGAGCTTCGCTATAATTTTAAGAAAAAGTTGGTATTTTTGCTAGGTAAGAAGAATTAGATGCCCAACTTGGATCATGGTTTAACATTTGTCTAGAATATTATTCTTGGAGGGGGTGTAGTAAATCAAAATCAATATTTAAAATAATTAATGAGGGTTTAATTTCTTGAAATTGTTAGGCTTGTTTATTTGGTTAGGGATTTCTTATATAGCTAGTGAAAATATAAATGGTAGAAGTGTTCTACCAAAGATTAAAAATGGATCTTGGATTGGATTAATGTTATGACAAACTTCACCAAATTGGGTTAATAAGACAAGTAAATATCCCACAAGTCAAATATAATTAGCACTTCCCAAAACTAAATAAAGTTTTAAAAGTCTATCTATCATATCCCTCACTTTCCAATGAAAACCACAATCCACATGACCTTTTCCTACCTTGTGGATATTGGAAGATCACAAATCCTCTCAAAAGAATATGTACAATTGTACATCCAATACACCCCAATTGTACAAATCCTCACAATATCTTGATTTCATATCCTAAAATTTTCATCCTCAATCTAATAAACATCATAGAGAGATTGTCCACCCTAATTCTACCCTACCTCCAACTAAACACTAAGTACTATACTAAATTAGTGAAATAAACTATAAATAGAAAAGTGTCGTGTTTCGATCTCGCATGTTAACCAGAACCCACGACCTATCGGGTGAAATGACTTGGCGAAACCCAATCATGGACAAACATGTGTCTCCACAAGCATGGATCCAACTCCTCACACCCAACCCAAATTATTGAACTTAGTGATAGGGTGAGGGGGGATGGCAAAGGGGAGAATGAATGATGGATCCAAAAGGCAAAGTACAACACTCATTAAATCATGGCAATTGTTTTTCATATTGTCACCAAATACATATGTGTATATATGTGTCATGATTATAAAATCAATAAAAATGAAATATTATTTGCCAACATAAATAAGTGGAAATTGAAAAGAAAGGTCCAAAAGCATATAATAGAAACATGCAGGATAAAAACAACAACAACTCAATTGAAGTGATTGAAACCCACCACCATACTTCTCACTTTTATTTCTTCTTTTTTCCTTTCAATTTAAATGATCAATAATAATTCTCCATTTATTCATGAACGTAGGCAACTAAGCTGCGCATCATCGTATTTATTTCTCTTCATGAACGTAAGCAACTAAGCTGCGCATCATCGTATTTATTTCTCTTCAAATATAAGAAGTGAAGAAATAAAAAGAAACTTCTCTTCGTCTTCGTCTTCCTTAATTTCTCACTTTCTCTCTCTGAAAAAAAAAGGCAGCCATGAAAAACACAATCAGGTGCTGCATTTCGTGCATTCTGCCGTGCGGCGCGCTCGACGTGATCCGAATCGTGCACACGAACGGCCGCGTGGAGGAGATCAGCGGCGGCGCCGTGACGGCGGCGGAGATCATGAAGCTCCACCCCAAGCACGTGCTGAAGAAGCCGTCGACGGCGGCGGACGGCATGTGCCCCAAAATAACCGTCGTTCCGCCCGACGCGGAGCTCCGGCGAGGTAAGATTTACTTCCTGATGCCGCTGCCGCCGCAGCCGCAGCCGAAGAGGAAGAAGGGCGAAGGTTCTAGAAGTGGCAAAATCGCTTCGAAAAGCGCCGAAAATAGCAATTCCGTTGCCGAATTGCTGGTTTCCGATCGGTATTTGAGCGAGATTTTATCGGAGAAGGTGTCGTCGCAGAGAGATCGGCGGCGAGGGCGAGGGCGCGTTTGGAGGCCGCATTTAGATAGCATTTCCGAGGCGGCATCGGACGCGTGATTCATGGCGAGTGATTTTTCCTTTTTTTTTTTTAATAATATTTTTCTATTTTGTTTCCTTTTTTTAGATTATTTAATAGGGTTTCTCAAATGAATACCATAATTTCTTGTTTTTATATATAGTTTTCTCTTTTTTTTTTGCTGCGTTTTCCTATGTTTTTATCAGCATTCAGAAAATCAGAGTTTAAGTAAAGATAATTTAAATAATTGAATTTTTTGGAGTTTGAATATCTGTCCGGTCTGACGTGGCAGTGTCTCCGGCACACGTGGAGTAGTGCCATAAATAAATAAATTAGCAATTAAACAACAATATATATAATCACGAAGTATATAAAATTAGAAATTTGAAGTTGATAGTGGAGTTGGTGCATAAAAATTGGGATGAATTGATATGAATATATGATTACTTTAGTTTGTGATGGTAATTACAACTACTAATTAGTGATTATATTAGTGTATAAGTGAAAAAGAGAAGATCAAACCCTTTTTCCATGTTTTCTTGCAAAATATATGTAGTGGTCGTATGTATAATTGTATATAAATAAAAGAGAATAAAGAATGAAAAAAGTTAAATTTTCGAAGGATGTGATGTTGGTTGGAATAGTTAATTAAGGCCAAATAAATTTTGGAGGATTGGCCTACTTTAATGTTGAATCATACTATATATATAATGTGAAATTATGTTGTATTGTAAATGAAAGTCCTTTGTAGACAGGCATCAATATTAATTTGCTATTACAATTATGTGATTTACATTTGTGAGCTAGCTTAGACAATTAATTTAACACAAATATAATGAAATGAGTTTTTCAAAACTAGTGTCTTCTCTGGAAAAAATATAAACCGGCCTCATTCGGAAAATATAAAACACGAGGATTAGTTGGAGTAATATTTTATAGTCGCTAAGTAATGCTTTATAAAAGTAGCTAGAATAGTTAAAATTATTATAGTTCCCTAGAAAGTATTACATTTTTAATGAGAAGTATTATCTTTCACGAAAAAAGTATTATTACATTTAAATTAAAGCAGTATTACCTTTTAAGTTAAAAAATATTATTCTGTACTTTGAGTGTAAGTATTATTCCCTTAATGAGCATTGCATTTTAAAGATATTAAGTGTATATAGTCCATGAAACATATCTTAGTTGAAGTATATTACTTTCTCAATAAAAAAGGTTCACTTTTTTATTTTAAAAGTACTAAGTATAATAAAAGTGAATTGCATTAATTCAACAAAAAAAGTGTTATACTATGATTCTCCTTAAATAGTCAGTGTTTTTTATTTCCTTTAATTTTAATTATAGCAAAACTTTTTGAGGTAGCCATTAGCCAACTTCGACCATTTGCATTTTGATTAGTACCTACTATAACATGGTCCACCCATATATATCTATATATCGAATAAAAGCATCATTATTTATCATAAAGCCAACGATAAATAGATTTTGAAAATCGAAACAAACCATTATTACATAGTGTAAACTTTCCAAGTAAAATTGTTCATTAGATTTCATTCTTAGATGTAAGTTAAATAAGCTTTATGTCTGATACCATTAGAAGTTGTGATTTGTGAATAACTTTTACTAATAATAATGGTACCTCATCTTCTGCCAATTTATTCCATCCATATAAATAAAACTAATATGTAAATCGACTATCTTTTATCACCCACTTTCCTTCATATTTTATAAAATCTGTGTTGAACTCAAATGAGACTCCTAATGAAGAATAGAGGGAGTATTATATTGATCAAGATTAGACTTTAAAAAAAATATTAAAAATATACTTTTAGGTTATTTATACTAGTAATAGGAGATTTTGTATAGCAATTTTTAAAAATTAATTAAAATGAAACTCCTAATGACGAACGAGAGAGAATATTATAATTAAATAGGAGATTTTGCATAATAATTTATAAAGATACTGTGAGAGAAAATTAATTAAAAAATAAGATGATGAGAGTAAGTTGGCGGTAAGAGAGGGAGAGAGACGAGTGGATGAATGGAATAGGCAAGGAAAGTAATGTAATTGTTATCATATTAATTTTCAAAAACTCAATAAATAGTTATCTAAAATTATTACTATTGTACTTGTTTCACACTCTTTCTATAATCTGAGATAGAACAGTTTGAAACTTAAAAATGACTTTATGATCGACTCATTCAAATTACATTTGTTGGAAATTTTAGAGTGGACTCTTATTTGGGTTGTGTTATTTGTTAAGCCCAGATGTTTTTTAATTGGGTTGAGCCCAATAACTTACCTTCTATCATCAGATGCTGCCACGTGCCCTCCCTCTTGGATCTAGCTTTGCAGCCGTTGGATGCAGGGTTGTTGGTGTTAAGTGAGAGATGGCTATGCGCCGTTTCACTCACTGTTCTCTCATCTCTCTCTACTACTGTGACTCAGAGCGTCTCTCTTTTCTCTCTTCTTCTTCTCGGATGAACTTCCGGCCATCTCTTGGTGATCTTCGATGGTTCTTTGAGTGGTAGATCTGTTGTGAGTGCTGGTGTGAGGCAATTTCTTCGATTGCTTGTTACTGGGGTGGAACTAGGGTTTGTGAAAACTCGAAGGCCGTGTGTGGAGATTTGTTCGGAGGAACTTGATCTGGTGCGAGGGGTTTCTCTGGTGGAGGTATTGGTGGTCTGAGGGTTAACTCTATCCAATCCATTGATGCTCCCTTGGGTCTTGTTCTGGAAGAATAGATCCGTGTTGTTGTGGCGGGTTCTGAGCCAAGATACTTTGATCTTTTGTTCTTGTTCTCTGTTATCGGTTGGTTTCTTGTGTTTAGATCCGAGAGGATCTTTCCTAGTGTTACTAACTTGTGTATTGAGTGTGCAGGTTGAAGCGATTACGAGTGAGGCTAAGTTGATAGCTTCAAGACCTTGTAATAGTTAGAACTAGATTCTTTGTAATCTCAGTTTGTATTACTTGTGTAAAATCAGCCGCGTGGGTGAGAGTTTGGTGAGCTTTCTTGTACAAGAACAAAGAGGTCTCGATAATTAGTGAATTTAGACTAATCTGATCCCTGCAACATTAAACAAAATTATCAAATACGGTCTTAGTAACACGGTCTTAGTAACACTATTTTATTTTATATATTATTTTATGATGTTGCATTTGCTTGTATGCTACTGCCATTTAATCAACTTGAATTTTGAGCTTCTGTAAACATAAAAAATTGCACAAAGCTAACTCAGCAAGTGGTATTAAAGGCTGCATATCTTTTTGAGTGTTTTCTATTTAATTTGCACAGAGAAATAGTCTTCTTATTCAAATACGACGCACATATAAATATATATTCACACATACAGATTGCAGAGTAGAGGTAAACACCAAGTAGTAGTTACAATATCAATATATATATATAGGGACGTGATCAAATGCAAACTCTAAATATTGTACAAACTCCAAACTATGATCTGGACCGTTAGAAAATATCAACAGATCATGAAATAATAGCAACAAAAAATGTCAACACAATGTCAACGGTTGATGTTGTGTTGAAATTGTATTGAAATTGTATTGATATTGTGTTGATATCAGAATCTTGAAATTTTATACTGTGTTGACATTATGTTGATATTGTGTTGAAAAAGTTTGGAGTTTGTACAATATATGGGTTTGCATTTTATCACTACCCTATATATATATATATTCTGTATTATATAGAGAGGTTGCAGTAGGATCAGTTGAGTTGAATGGCAGCGGCGTATGTGAGGCCGGCCTTCCAATCCGCAGCGATCACACTTGAAAGCTGCACCCACTTCGCCTCTGCATTTGCAGTGGCCACAATCTGGAGTCGTAAGCTTATCGCTGCTCCCAACGGTGGGCTCAAGCCTGGAATTTAGTACTAATAGCTTTGCCGCCATTGCTTTTGCTTCCTTGCTTCCGACATTCTCAACACTGCACTAATTGTGGAAGATAATATATTTAACTACACTATTTTTTCAATTAAGCAATTTGGAAATGTTTTAATTGTGTTTTTTAGTCTGATTCAAACAATGATGATAAAATTAGGTACGCACGTTAGCAATAACGGTTTTTTGAATTGGGAGTGGTAAAAAATGCGAGGGGAAATTGAGAATGTGACATCAAATTAGAGATGATTATAATCTATAATGATCGATATACTATTGACTAAATTTACGTACTTTATTTTTTAAAACTACTACTATCATTTTTACTTTTTTTAGAGAAAGAGATTTGACAAGTTCAAAAACGATCAAAATAAACCCACCACATACCCATTTGATTAATTTGGTGACCCAAGCCCAAGTGTGGTCATTTTATTTAACACGTCATTTAACACACAAGCCCATTTCAGTTACTCATTAAAGTTTAGCCGGCCATTTTTCTAATCTTATAAAGGGCAAAAGCGGCGCCGTTTCAAGGCACAGCACGGTGCTGTGATTTCTCTCCTCTGCAGAGCCCTTGTTAAAGCGTGAGTTATTATTAAATCTCACTCCTACAATTAAAATACACCTTTCAAAAGGGGCAAAATCCCAATCGCCCAAACCCTAGAAACACCAGTCTACCGGCGCATCCTCCCTCTTCTCCGCCTCGCCGAGTTTAGAAGCTCCCTGCTCAATTTCGCGGCGGCGGCCAATTCCTACGCTCCTCCACTCTCGCTATTCCAGCCCCAAACTTGCTCAAGCATGTCGATTGCTCAGGATCTCTATCCCACCGAAGAGGACTACCTCTACGAAGAAGAGGTACTTCGAAACCCTAACAATCTCAAATTGTGGTGGCGATACCTAATCGCGAAGAGCGACGCGCCGTTCAAGAAGCGCGCCATTATCTACGAGCGAGCTCTCAAGGCCTTGCCCGGAAGCTACAAGCTGTGGCACGCCTATCTCCGCGAGCGCCTCGAGATCGTGAGGAATCTACCGATTACTCACTCGCAGTATCAGACGCTGAACAACACTTTCGAGCGAGCCCTCGCCACGATGCACAAGATGCCCCGCATTTGGACTATGTTTTTGCAGTCTCTGACGCATCAGAAGCTGATTACTCGGACGCGGCGCACGTTCGACCGTGCATTGTGCGCGCTGCCGGTTACTCAGCACGACCGAATCTGGGAGTGTTATCTGGTGTTCGTGTCGCAGAGGGGCGTGCCGATAGATACGTCGCTGAGGGTGTACAAGAGGTACCTGAAGTATGATCCAAGTCATATTGAGGATTTTATTGAGTTCTTGGTCAATTCGCAGTTGTGGCAGGAGGCTGCGGAGAGGTTGGCTGGGGTTTTAAATGACGACCAGTTTTACTCTATAAAGGGGAAGACAAAACATAGGCTATGGTTGGAATTGTGTGATTTGTTGACTCAGCATGCCACTGAGATATCGGGATTGAATGTGGATGCGATAATTAGAGGGGGGATTAGGAAGTTTACGGATGAAGTGGGGAGACTGTGGACTTCATTGGCTGATTATTATATTAGGAGACAGCTTCTTGAGAAGGCCAGAGATATCTTTGAGGAAGGTATGACGACTGTAGTCACAGTGAGGGATTTCAGTGTTATTTTTGATGCATATTCACAATTTGAGGACAGTGTGTTGTCAATTAAGATGGACAATATGGATGACAGTGATGAAGAAGATGGGAATGAGGATGCCATAGAGGAGGATGATGAGGAGGATGATAGGTTGGATATTGAGAAGTTGAGGAAGAAGATCAGCTGTTTTTGGTTGAAGGATGACAAGGATGTGGATTTGCGGTTGGCGAGATATGAGCATCTGATGGACAGGAGGCCGGAGTTAGCTAACAGTGTGCTTTTGAGGCAGAATCCTCACAATGTGGAGCAGTGGCATCGGAGAGTTAAGCTTTTTGAAGGGAATCCCACAAAACAAATTTTGACTTACACAGAAGCTGTGAGGACCGTGGATCCCATGAAGGCTGTTGGGAAACCCCATACTCTGTGGGTTGCATTTGCTAAGTTGTATGAGACTCATGGAGATGTTTCAAATGCCCGGGTGATT
Organism: Salvia hispanica; assembly: GCF_023119035.1. Classification (NCBI taxonomy): domain Eukaryota; kingdom Viridiplantae; phylum Streptophyta; class Magnoliopsida; order Lamiales; family Lamiaceae; genus Salvia; species Salvia hispanica. Next base: position 42,969,107 of record NC_062970.1, on the reverse strand, counting down.
TTTGATAAGGCTGTGCAGGTTAATTACAAGGCTGTCGATCATCTAGCAAGCATTTGGTGTGAATGGGCTGAGATGGAGCTCAGACACAAAAATTTAAAGGGTGCACTGGAACTGATGAGGCGTGCTACTGCTGAACCATCTGTCGAGGTCAAGAGGAGAGGTACGATTTTTAGTTCCTCCCAACACACACAGATACCTTCTTCCTTTATTCATGTGTGAGGATCTTTTATACTCATGAAGTTGAAATTAAGTTATACAGTACTATGTTTTAGAAAATCTTTATGACTTCCGAGTAAACTTCTGTGCTGTGCTGTTTTGGTGAGTCTAGTGCTGAAGTGGGTCAAGTGACATGGAAGTCACAGTTTTATAGACAAAATTGATCATGGTCCATGATAATGATGTAGCTATATTATTTGGTATAAATGTAAGCTGGAGGGACACTTGTAATTTCAAGTGCATCTTTTGCTATCGTCATTGCCAGTTGGTTAAATCTATCACTTCTAGATTCGAAGAAATTCATAGAGCAAGAGTAGCATGTTTATTTTAATGACTCCCCTACCAAGAACCTTTTGTGACCATTTTGTTTCTCTAGATTACTCTTCACAATTATGAGCATGTGTTCCTGGCTAGTCTTTATATCTTGTTTTCTAGTGAGTGTTGCACGAATCAGAATTTATAATATTCTACCCTGCCCGCAAAAGCTTGAAAGTTGAAATACATAACTTCCTTCCTGCAAGTGTACTGAAGACCAATTTTAGTAAAAGGTGGATAAATTTCTCAAGTTACTTTGCTAGCAAATTAGCTAGTTTATTAACAGAAGCACTGCAAGTTCAATTAAAGTCTGCTAGTTTGTTTTATCTTTCTCCATTTGCTTATCTTGACTTTCACATATTCATAATTTATTCAAAATGATTTTATGGATTATGAATGTAAGAGTTAAAAAATACTCCATCAATTTTAATTATTTTTCTTTGCACCAGGCCGTGCTTTTTTAGGCAAATCTAAGCTGTAATTCTTACACTTTCTCTATAATCAATTGATATAATTGGAATTGAATTTGAATGCTTATTCTGCTTACCCTTTTATAGTTGCTGCTGATGGAAATGAACCAGTGCAAATGAAGGTTCATAAATCCCTTAAACTTTGGACATTTTATGTGGATTTGGAGGAAAGCTTGGGTACCTTGGAGTCAACTCGTGTAGTTTATGAGAAAATATTGGATCTAAGAATTGCTACTCCCCAGATTATCATAAATTATGCAATGCTTCTAGAAGTAAGTGCTAATCCTAATCCTCTGGTAGTAGTAGTTCTCTCACTCCTTTCTCCAATTCGCTAGATTGAGAAATAACTCTCGTGTCATTTTCCAGGAACACAAGTACTTTGAAGACTCATTTAAAGTTTATGAGAGAGGTGTAAAAATATTTAAGTACCCGCATGTGAAAGATATATGGGTCACATATCTTTCCAAATTCGTTAAGAGATATGGAAAATCAAAGCTGGAACGAGCTAGGGAGATATTTGAGAAGGCAGTTGAAGAGGTATGTTGATTCCTCATGTGCTATAGATTGGAGACATGTAGACGATTTATCCTGCTGTTTTGCAATTCTTTTGATTATCTGTGCTATAAACTGCAAAACAGTTTTCAGGCAGTGCCATGATTTGCTACACGATTTGTTGGTGGCCTTATAACTTGCTTTGCTGACAAGTTTCGTCAGTCTTCATTGACCAGTTCATATCTGCTTTGAGAATGCAGTGGCTGAAGCTTATGAGCTCTTTCACAAATTTGAGGTTATCCCCACTTTTTGGGCCAAAAAGTAAAGGGAAAAAAAGAAAAATCTTATGTTAGAAAACTTAGTCATTGTAATGTATAACACTGTGATTGCTTAAAATATTAAGCTCTAAAAACATCTTATAGTTCTTTAGAGCTTAGCATAAACATTTTATAACTCTTAAATAAGCTTCTTGCTAAACATCTTAGCATAATGGTTTAGAAAATAATCTGTTTCTTTCTTTAATTGAAACTAATTGTAACTGAGGGATTTTGCGGACATTCTCTGTGTTGAAGCATAGAAGTTTTTGTAGTGTTTTCGTCTTGAGTCACTGGGAAACTCCTCTTACTTCATTCTATAGATGTTGGTCATCATAGTGTTGTTTTTGTTATGCCCTGTTACTGATTTGTGTATTATGGCCGGCCTTGGGTTATGTAAAGCTTTGCATGCTTTTGTTCAAATAGCCTGTGTTAATCCTCGATCAGCATCCTTGTGTGTGAATGCACAAGCTTGTGCATAGTTTTTTTTTTATACCTTCACTGATGCTGATTGATTAAATAAATTTTCCCTTGATTAGGCTCCTGCAGAATCAGTGAAACCCCTGTATCTTCAATACGCCAAATTGGAGGAAGACTATGGTCTGGCCAAAAGAGCAATGCGGGTGTATGATCAGGCTACAAAAGCTGTCCCACCTAATGAGAAGTTGGGCATGTATGAGATATATATTACCAGGGCAGCTGACATATTCGGATTACCAAAAACTAGGGAGATTTATGAGCAAGCTATTGAATCACGACTGCCAGACAAGGATGTAAAGGTCATGTGTTTGAGATATGCTGAACTCGAGAAGAATCTTGGTGAAATCGATCGTGCTCGTGCATTATACAAGCATGCATCACAGTTTGCTAATCCAAAATCTGATCCTGACTTCTGGAAAAAGTGGCATGAATTTGAAGTACAGCATGGAAACGAGGATACATATCGGGAGATGCGCAGAATCATGAGAAGTGTTGATGCTAGCTATAGCCAGGTAAAATACCAATGTTACAGGTTGCATGCTGCTCTGTTTTTTTCTTCTTCTGGAAATGTTTTCCCTTAACCATTGTCTATTTGCAGACGCACTTTATCCTACCGGAGTATCTGATGCAAAAGGACCAGATGCAGACCCTTGACGAAGCTAAGGATGTTCTCAAGAAGGCAGGCGTTGCTGAGGACGAAATGGCTGCACTTGAGAGGCAATTACTGCCCACTACCAATGAAACCAGTGCTAAAGATGGTGGTAGACGATTAGGATTCGTGAGTGCTGGTTTGCAGCAAAATGGAGAGACTACAGCAAATACAGAGGATATCGAGCTTCCAGAAGATAGTGATCCCGAAGATGAGGAGAAGGTTGAGATCGCACAGAAAGAAATTCCAGATGCAGTGTTTGGAGGATTGGTGCGGAAGAGAGACGAAGCAGACGAGAAGGGTAAAGAAGCAACTGATACGGAAAACAAAGAGAACGATGGCCATCTAGGTGCCTTGGAGAGAATCAAACGAATGAGACGAGGCGCCTAGATTCATCTATTTGAAGTTATTGTATACATGAAATGGAATTTTGTTGAATTTTGTTGATGTATCTTACTTCAAATATTGTCTATGTGAAATTCAAGTATGCTTCTTTCCTTTTGGGATCTCATAACCCTGACTTCCATATATAAATGGAGTATATGTAAAACCTTTTTATTGTGCAAGGTTTAAAAATGAGTTAAATAGTGTAATCATGTTTGGAGCTTGAAACACGATAACTGATTTATGAGTATGATCTCATTTGGATCTTACACTAACCAAATTATCCTCATCTCATTCGACTCCGCACGCGCCGGCGCCGCCGCGGCAGGGTCCTTTCCGCGAGGACTGCTGGACGGAGGAGGCGACGGCCACGCTCGTCGATACCTGGGGACAGCGCTACCTCGAGCTCAACCGCGGCAACCTCCGCCAGAAGGATTGGCAGGAGGTGGCCGATGCGGTGAACGCGCTCCACGGCCACACGAAGAAGACGCACCGCACCGACGTGCAGTGTAAGAACCGGATCGATACTCTGAAGAAGAAGTACAAGACGGAGAGGACGAGGATCGCTGAATCCAACGGTGCCCTAGCCTCGTCCTGGCCGTTTTTCTCCACTCTCGAGCACTTGATCGGGTCTAATTTCAACAAGCACCAGCAGAGCAAGGTGATTACGTCGCCTCAATCTGCGCCGCAGCTGTCTCTGCCTGCTCCGCCGCTGGCTGTGCCGTTATCCTATCGCAAACCGATGAATCCTGCCGTGGTGACGCCGTTTAGTCTGCCGCAGAAGCGTCCAATGACGTCGCCGGTCGTGGATAAGTCGTTCTTCAGGAGAAATTACTCGGCGATGGCTGCTGCAGCGGCTGCACCTGACGATGAGGCTGATGATGATGATGATGAGTTGGAGGGTGATGAAGTGGAGGGGAGCGAGGATGAGGCTGAAGACGACGAACAGGTAGGGCAAGAAGGGATGAGGAGACTGGCAAAGGCTATAGAGAATTTTGGGGAAATTTTTGAGAAGGTAGAGGGTAATAAGCTGAGGCAGATGGTGGAGTTGGAGAAGCAAAGGATGCAGTTTGCTAAAGATTTGGAGGTTCAAAGGATGCAATTGTTTATGGATACACAGGTCCAGTTAGAGAAGGTCAAGCGAACTAAACGACCTGGATCTTCTGATGGTATAACTGCTACTATATTGTGATATAATCGTTTTTCTATCAATTTCTGACATTTAGTTATATGTTTGCCTGTTCTTTTTTTTTATTTGGTTGGTTATATAAATGAAATTGCATAAAGAGTTTGCATAGTTTGGCACGATGTACTGCTAACTAGTTTGACTAAGAATAACTCTGCAATACTGTTCAGGTTGAGGCTTCTATTACCTTGGTGATTCTGGTTGGTTCCCTACATGTGTTTCTCATATAGTAGCTGGTTATTGTTTGTCATTGCATATTGACTTTTATATATGTATACGTGTGTGTGTGATTCTAGCTCGTTCCCACATTTTATTTGTTTCCGTTATAGATGAGAATTGGTCTGCACATTCTGTTATATTAGCCCTTGGTGCATCTTGTTGTCCTTGATATTAGGATTATTGAGGGAAGAGGAAAGTGATCATGTCACCATGTTGGAAACTCCCATCCCAAGTATGTTCTTAAATAGGAGTACTATACTTAAAGAAGTGTTGGCCTAATAATTATGAATGCATGAGTGAATAATCAGCTTCTTTTTGTGTGGTTGATGGACTATAAATCCTAGATATAGGTCTTAAGTTTGCTTGCATCTTACAATGTTCCTTAGGATGAACTATGAAGCCTGGGTTTGGCTTTGATGGCTGACAAACTCTCTTGGTTGGTAACATTTAGTTGCATGCATCGTAATAGACAATGATGATTCTAATACACTGAAATAAAAGTAATACTGAACTGATTGCCTACCTATGCTAATATCAAGTTAGTTTTGCTTAATCCTATATTGTCACAATGCCACTGTTGCTTTATTTTGAATGAATGCTTCTGAAAGATTAAATATTTAGATCTATACAAGACCAATTAAATCTATTATTTGAGCAGGGCTTTTTACCCTTCCATCTTTGCCCTATCTTTTATATCTGTGCCTTTTCATACTGGATGGGCTAATATAGGTTCAGTACTTCAACTGAAATGGCCCCAGTTGGATTATGAATCCTTTTGGCTCTGGAATTGAGCTGTTCATTTACCTCTCAGTACAACTTGTTTTAATCTTTTCCCCCTTGCTTGTTTGACTTGAGTGGTTATATGTCAAAAGTGGATGTATATTTTGGAACAGTTTCACATTTTGATTTTGGCAATTGCATATTTTGGAACAGTTTCACATTTTGATTTTGGCAATTGCATATTTTGGAACAGTTTCTCTGGGAAAAGCATTTGGTAGAGAAGATAAATAAACAAAACATGATAAGAGCACACATTTTAGGTCATTTTTGGTCATCTAACTCAAAGATAATCGAGTTATCTACCCTGCCCCTAAATTGTTTGTATCACCATCTATCTACAATTGGCTGTTGCATAATTTGGAACAGTTTCTCTGGGGAAATTATTAAATTGTTTGTATCCCTATCTATCTGCATTTCGCATGCTTATCTTCTTGATTTGTTTTCTGAGTTGTGATTTCCTGGCAATTATGCAGATATGTATAGCTAGTGGTGTGGACTGGGACTGTGCAAATCCTTGGTGCGGTCGAGCATTGAGCAGCGGAACAATATGGTATTTCTTCTTGTTGATAGGTGAAGAAGATTCTTTGGCCGGGAAAGATATTGACTAGCTAATTTTTATGTAGAAGAGTGATTCATGTCAATGTTAGGCTTCCTTTGATCAAAATCTACTTTTATCTGCCTGTTTAGGATCATTAATTTTTGTTATTGTCAGTTCATATAGCAACTTGTTAGTGTTTGAATGTGTTTTCATATAATCATTCGTAGTTTACTTCAGTTTCTGCTGTTAGAGTTATCTACCTTTGGGCCTCTACATAAACGTAACTATACAAATTTGCAGAACGATTTATGATGAACTAAAAGCGTGTAGGAAAATTTTATCTATTCCAAATTATAATTAATGGTTAGAATAATCACCGGTAGGGTTGACAGTATTTAAACCTCTTTTTATCTCACATCAACGAATTGGTGATCCTAACTCCTTAATAAATGAGCGGATTGCCCTTCCCTCTTCGAGTACTTTTGGGTGGATGATTAGCCTATTTTTAACATGTTATTAGAGCGGGCTCAAGTCGGTGATGAGTTTCTTTTTTGTAAGTGTGGAAGTCCGAAGATCTTTCCAACCCATACATTGCGTGGCGTATTGAAACCTCTTCTTATCCCACAGATAAATTGATAATCTTAACTCATCTATAAACAAGGCATTTTAAAGGGGTGTGTGACTCATTTCTAACATACAGTTTTGTACACGACATGATAATTCGACATGAACACACACATTATTAATAGGTTTAAGTCAAATTTTATTGGGTTTGAGTCCTTATTGGGGTTGACCCGTTAGGAACCTGATAATTCAGTTTGGATTCAGGTTAGGCTAGGTTCAGATAACCTATTTGAAATAATATTACTCCATCCGTCTAGGAATAGGAGTCCCATTTTTCTATTTCGGTCCTACTGTGAATAGGAGTCTCGGTTCGTTTTAACTATAAATGATAATAGGTCTACATTCCACTGACTTATTCCACTCATATTTCATTTAAAAGTAAAAGTATATACAAGTAAGACTCATATACCACTAACTTTTTTCCACTCACATTTCTTAAACCTCGTGCCAGAAAGAAATAAGATGGTTTTAATTATTTAAAAATTATACTCCCTCCGTTCCATAGTAATGGAGACGTTTCTTTTCGGCACGGAGATTAAGAAAAATTGTGTTAGGTGAGTTAAGTAAAGAGAGAGTAAAGTGAAAAATGAAAAAGGTAGACAGATGAAGAGAGAATAAAGTAAGAGAGAGTAAAACGGGTGTGGAAAAATGTGTTGACTTTTACTAAAATGAGAAATGACTCTATTACTGTGGAACGTACCAAAATGACAAAATGACTCTATTACTATGGAACGGAGGGAATATATTTTATAGCTTTAGTTTTTTATTGTGTAAATCAAATTTGAAAATAAGGTAATTGTGTAATATAGTATTTTAATTGTGTAAATCACATTTTAGTTATGTAAATCAAGTTCTGGGTCGTTGTCGGGTTATAATCGCGTCGTGTCTATCCATATCAGGGACGGATGTAGTGTATTACTAGGTGGGGCAAATGCCCCTCCTCAAATATATTGATATATACTATTTTATTTAATAATTTTGCAAAATTTGTAAAATTTCTTTATATTTGCCCCTTCTTAAATTCTCAAATTATCTGTATATATAATTTTTCCCCCTTCCATTTACATTCCTGGACCCGTCCTTGATCCATATTATATTATATCATATCTTTAACGGGTTCGTATTGGGTTCAGATTTGAAGGTAAACGGCCTGGTTTGTGTTCGGATGATAATTTCCTTAACAAACCGAGTTTGAGTTATGTCCTAAATTGAGTCTCTGATAGATTGACACGATAATAATCTTGTACGATAAGAACTGAGCCCCTTATTTCTGGTGGGGCAGTAGTGGTGGAATGAGTTATTTCACCTAAAAATGTGCATGGAGAATAATAAAGGCTCAACTGAGTTCACGTGATGAGATTTAATTTGGAAGCATAGATCCTAACATGTCGTATTTTGTTTGGAGAGTACATTTTCGAAAATGATGTTTCTTTTATTATTTTTAAACATTAGTTCAATTTGGAATCTTGTTTTTTTCTTTAAAATAATGGAGAAAGAGACTTGCCCCGTGAATTGTGATCAAATTTGTACTTCGAAATAAAAATATTGGGTTATGATTTGTAATTCACTAATTTGAATCTCGTGATTAAATCCGCCGGATCTGTACACTTTATAGGTTATTTTATCAATTGTGAGAGTGTTGATCTAAATGAACTGCATTTGGTTGATATTTTTTACAAATGTTAATATTAAGTTGATACTCAATTCCATAGTAGTGGAGACATTTCTTTCTGTTATGGAAATTAAAAAAAGTTGTGTTAAGTGGGTTAAGTAAATGAAGAATAAAATAGTAAATGAAAAAGATAGAGAGATAAAAATATAATAAAGTAAGAGAGAATAAAGATACAGTAAAATAAGAGAGAGTAGATTAAGCGAGAAGAAATATGTTCGACTTTTATTAAAAAGGGAAATGACTCAGTTATTATAGAATATACCAAAAATGACAAAAATAACCACTATTATAGAATGAAGGGAGTACAAATTGGTATTCGGATCCACTAAATTGTCAAGATGACTCAATCTCCCATCCTATAAATCAGAGGACATATTTTTATCAATTAAGACATGTTAATTGTGGTTGTATTTGGTCTAGTTACATAAGAAACATAAGCACGAAATTGCACCATATATAATAATCCACCTGTTATACAAAAGTGTTTTTTTTCCATAACACTATAAAGCAGTTATGCGGAATCTTATTTCATCTGTGCTATAAAGGCTAAGTATAATTTATTTTATTTATATTTTATTATAAAATTAATATATTCTATATATAATGATGTCTATACTTTTATATAATCACAAATCTCAAACTATTAGGTGGTGAGTGAAAGCCCATAAGACAACAATAACAAAACAAGAATCTGAAAAAAATCAACAAGACCGGCCAACAAACCCTATTTAGCCAAAGAGCGAGCAAGAGGACTAAGGGAAGAGAAACACACCACTTCAAAAGATTGAAGTAACCAAGACAGATCAAGGTAATTAATGATCAGGGTTGACAATTTTTTTTGGCACGACTCTTCCTACGTTTGTTCTTTCTTTCACGCGTTTTTCTTCACGCTTTTCTTTAATCTGTCTAGTGTTCTTTCTTTCACCCCAATGGTCGGATTTATGGAAGCACACTCCTAATCTCGACTTATTCGATATCAATAGTATTGGCCACAAAATCATGAAATCCACTGAAATTGAGCACAACTCATGGGGATGCGAAGACATGCAAGCATGCAAGCACATCAAAGCAGTCAATTCAGCTCTCGAATCGCATCAAGCCCCCTTCTTGAAACAGTAATTTGTTTCTAGTCAGCACAGAGCTCAATCACAAAATGGCTCGAATTTGTGGGGTCGAGACCAGTTGAGAGATTGGAATTAGACTTCCGTTGCCTGAGTGCAAAGCATAGAGTTGGACCTACGAAATTGTTGGAATATAAGATATATGTTGGAGGACATAGAAATGGTTGGAATATAAGATATATGTTAGAGGAGTAATTCAGTTTGGAGGAAATATTAGAGAGGAGAATGTGTGGAATATATGGGAAATAATTTAGAAGAGGTAATGTGATGTGGGGAAACTAAAGAAACTGTCTATTTCAAACTTGTTGAACTTCTCAACTTTTGGAAAATGGTATGCCATATTTATAGGCATTTATTTCATATTCTAGAATTCTCTACTAGGTTCTTTTTAATATTTTATATCTAGATTTTTCTCCAGAAAAATCTAGATATTTTACTACTTCCTCCGTTCAATAGTAATATAGTTATTTTGCCATTTTTGTACGTTCCATAGTAATAGAGTCGTTTCATTTTTTAGTAAAAGTCAAACACACTTTTCCACACCTACTTTACTCTCTCTTACTTTTTTTCCTCTCTTCATCTCTCTACATTTTTCATTTTCCACTTTATTCTCTCTTTACTTAACTCACACAATTTTTTTTAATCTCCGTACCGAAAAAAAAACGCTTTCATTACTATGGAACGGAGGGAGTACATTCTAGGGATTCTATTAAAAATATGTTATGTACTCAGTGGCCTGTGATATTATAACTTTAGGAAATGTCATATTTTCCTTGCTAATGTGTCACTGCCTTCTTGTATATATTAATGGGCTATCGTAACTAAATGATTTGCTCCAATAAATTTAACGAATTCGCACGAAATTAATGGGTATGTGTCAAAGTTTATTGGGTTCGTGCACTTATCGTGTCGACACGATAACGATACAAAAATTTTGTGTCGTGTTCGTGTTACTCGTTAAGAAATAATATCAATATATTATATTATTATTATTATTTTATTTATTTTAAAATTTAAATTAGGTTTAGTCTAATGAAGCACTTACTATTAGTATAGTGTCGTGTTCGTGCTACACGTTAAGAAATAATATTAATATAGTGTCGTTATTGTGTCGTGTCATATATGTGTTGTTATCGTGTCGTGTTGACCCGAAGTGATTCATGTCGTGTTTGTGTCTGAGGGTAGCGGGTCGTGTTCGTATTTGGAGTTTTCTTAACGAGTCGTGTTCGTGTTTGTTGTTATTGTGCCGACACGATAATGACACAACACGCACGATTTACCACCCCTAGATATCCATCCAGCATTCCTATGCTCGAAATTGCACCACATGATGATATTCATATTTCTATATCTTTCTCAACTCATAGTTCTCCCGTCTTAAAACTCATGTTGAAAAAGGAAATTCATGAGAGTATTATTCTTAAGTAAAGTACCCACCTGCATCTTTCAAGTACGAAAAATTTGCATTTACCTTATAGAATATATGACCATATGCATATAATTACATATGTACAATAGTTTTCCAAGAACAAAACACGAACCCGGCCCTCAATTGTACTAAATATATCGATCAACTTTTTTTGAGCTTGAAAATTGAAACCACAAATAATTCGAATGGTATCTAAATGTAAGCCCTCTAGCTAGAGTACTACAATAACACCAAACTACAACAACATATATATATATATAAAATTACTATATTAAACTATATTATATGTATATTTACTATATTAAACTACATCTACAATAATATAGGAAATGCTCTTGATGTAGCAGTTTTACATCACTTAAAATGTCTGTTATTCATACCCAAGCTTTCTCATGTGGTGACGAGTAACAATTTACTTCTTCTCTCCATCCACTACAACTTCTTGCTATGTGAATTTAGACCTGCAAATTAGAGTAAAAAACAGTAATAGAAAATTTAGATTAATATTGTACAAGCAATAAAACACTTGCATATTGATTAGAAAATTTTGCTCTTGTTCCACTAGATAGATTGAATCAGATCAAGTTGATCATTCTTCTCACTCATGCATAGCACGTTTTTTAGTTTCATTTTATGCTAATCGTTTTAATTCTAAAACCAACAATCATGTGACAAATATTTTTGTGAATGAAAAATGATCAAAGCCGGGAGATGGCAAGCAAAGTCCATCAAAAACAATATCCACTGCAAACCAACATATCAACAAGGTATACTAAAAAAAACAACACAAAAGCTAACAAAGAACAGAATCAACTAACAAACGACAACACACATGCACTACAATGTCAAGCCCGTCTATCTTCTTTAGGAGATGTATCGATCTCGCATCATGCATCATATCCAAATAGCACGCAACAAACAACACAAACAAACCAAACAACTAGATAGAGATTCGACAAACACAAAAACCAAGAAAAAACAAAAAATTCACGAAAGGCAAACAAAAAAAAACCCATAGCCTTAAACTGCTCAAGTCGACAGTTTTTGAGAATTTAAATATGTCATATGTTGCGACAATCGACAATGAATAGGGTATTTAAAAGCAAAGGCGACTAAGCTAATTTATCAGAACAATGTCTATAAGATTAAGGCATTGTCATACTTCGGGTTTGCTTCCAATGATACTAAGCAACACTCATCGCACCTTAGATTTAACTTCGTTTCTTCGGTATCTTCAAGATCGAACCACCGTAGTTTGCAATTATTGGCAACTTTAGTGAGCAACAAAGTGATAGATTTCGGCAAATGCAAATCTGGAACTAATATACACTATCAATTAGATGGACTCTTGCGGTAGTCCATTAAAGAGTTTGCTTAGGGCCAACCCACGAGAGCAACGAGTTGAGATAATCAGAATAAATCTTGAAATCTTTGCCAACCGAACCCAACGCCCCATGTCTTTGGGATCGAACCATACATTTATGGATTCATCCTCGCGGCTAGCTCATTATCTTTTTTATTTGAGCCTTTCGTATAACATAAAAATAAAACAATATATATAGTAAAATATGCAAGGGACATGTTTACATGCGCAAGTATAAATTTATGAGAGATTTAGCAGTCTCTACATGTGAATTGTTGATTGATACTATGTTGATTTATTGACAACAATATGCATCCTATAATATAAGTAAACACATTTCCTATAGCATATTGATTTAGGAAAAAACTAAGAGTTTCATACTACATTCTAATGAATTTCAAATTCACAATATAGATTTATCCATGATAGCCCTAAAACTATCAAAAACATCTGTTACCTAAACCTTTTTCCCCCAAATACGAGTCACTAGAATCTTAATTAGAGATTTGAGTTTTTGTAACATGTCACGATTCTTATGACTTTTCGGGAAATTCCTAATTTTTTTAAATCAATTTCTAAGTTTTTATGTAATTTCATTTAATGTTGTATCTTTTTTATCGATGACATCGACCAATTTAACTAGATTAAATGGGACTAAAAGCGCCGAACTTATGAAAGTTTATAAAAAAACTCTGCTAATCGAGATAAAGTTAAGGGACTAAACATGGTGTCAATATACATAAAATTACAAGGCTAAAAAAACCTTTCAAAGCACTACTTTTTGTTTAAAAGAACTTGGCTCAATTCAAGTAGGTCAAAAGAGATAATACATACACATACATATGCTCAAAAGAGTTGGATTATAACCTAATGCCAATAATAAAATTGATTAACTGCATTTTTAAGGATTGATTAAAAAACCTTCACAATCCTTTTAGCCTACATTGCACTATCCCAAGTCACCATGCACCCTATTCAAGCAATCTTTCACCTTTGAGCTGCATTTTCTCCATTAAAAGATCATTATAATAATTTTTATTCAATTTTGCATAGATGTCTACCACATCTTATGATATATATCCTTTTTCATATCGGTTCCATATGAAAAATATTGAATGACATATTATAGGGAATATGGTTTTGGGTTAAATTAGGGCTACCAAAAGGGCATTATTGATACATATCCCACATTGATTTGGAATGACATATAAGACCCAAGGGAAAGGGCAACAAAAGGACGGTGGTCATGCGGCTTTGGGTTGGCCACGGTGTGTGCCATACGTGAACCTTTGATTCAAAAGGAAGATGGATTGATACGTATCTTGCATTGATTCCACATGAAAGTGTGGAATGCAAGGAGGGGGTCAACCTCTTTCCATTTCACATGGTTTTGTATTAAGCTACAACTCCCTTTTTTTGTTAAAGAAAGCTGCTAAAGCCGAAGACAAACCAACTAACGAATATAAGAAACTCCTAATCTATCATGGATCAACCAACTACTGTGAGCTCCAGCATTGGTGACTCTAAAACATGAACTTCTTTATGAAAACTATAAGCAAAATGCGACAAAAAAATTAACAGAAAAATTACTAATACACACAATGAATCACTACTGAATCATGAACTTGAAGTAACCCACACATTTTATGCACTATGGAGCGACAATTAAAGGAGTCATCCTACTACTCCATGATCATAGAAACACACACAAAACTTTCACTTTTGACTCCCTATCTTAATATACTTATCATCTCATGAGAAGCCACAATCAATATTCAACCACTTTTTCATTGTAAGAATTCAGCAATATCAAACACTTACTTGTGTTCAATGATTGGTGAGACACTCCAATTAAATCTTTACTTCATGTTTTCAATGATTAATACATAATTAATTCTTTTGCCTAAAAGGATATTAATTACCGAATTATGGCCTAATATATATACTAAGATAGTCTCTCCTCATATTACTCTAATGATAATCAAACAAAATACTATAAATATGAAAATTGAAACAAAATATAGAATAGAAGAATCCTCATGTCGGCAATCTGATGCTATTTTCTGATTATTAGAGAAAGCGTTCCTAAATTGACAAATGCTACCGACAAAACAAATCAAATCTTTCACAATAATTGGTATCGTATGGAAGTAGAAACAGATTTTTAATCTGTGAAAATCTCGTGAAATAACTTTCCCAAAGCATTCTATAGACATCTTTGACCTCACTATATATAGAGCCGACCAGAAAATTTAATCAGATTGGTGAACACAACTGTATATTAGTACTATTTAATTTAAAGTGGTTTATAATACATATATGTAAATACATTGCCAACACTTCAGCAACATCCATAAGATTTATTTACAAAATTTTAAAAAAAGTTTTTACAGTTGAAATTTAGTTTTACCGACTAAATATAATCAGTGATTAAAAATAATTAAATCAATGAGTCTTTGACTTTAATGGATGCAAATCGAATCAATCTTTTCTCAACCGACAAGAACATCTCTATATATGGAAAAAATGAAAAATAATTATAGTCACTTTTCAAAAAAAAAATTTGGAGGAAAACTTACCTACATGTAGTGTTTAATTTTTGTCAAAACAAAACGAACATTAGAATTGTATATATAGTTCAACACCATCATTTATATATGGAAAATTTGAACTTTTTTTTCTGATTTGAATTTTGCAAAGAGGGAAGACTATTCGAAGCAGAATAATACAGATCGAAGGAATCGCATTAATCAATTAGGGACCTACATTAGCATGGTGCATTGCATCTATTTGAGTATATATCTTATCACACCGTACCTTTTTTTTCAATATTTTGAAATGTCTTCAAATTTGATAGGACTTTAATTTCAAAAACAGATAATGATACTTCATCTTCTTCATTACAACTACTATAAATCCATATTTGGAAACCTATAGCATATGGAATCTACGAAAAAGTGATTATTCATATATACATATAGACACACAAGCCCAATCATAAATAGTAAATCTCATACAGAAATGAATAGAAGGAGACAATTTTGGATTCAAATGATTTGTAACTACTAACCACTATTCAACCATATATACCTATGTACTATATAGTTGAATGATTTATACATACATATGGTATTAAAATACAAATTTGTTTATTTTAGATATTCCCCAAATCATGCAAAATCAGACATGGTGATACGATGAAATGTCATTCATGTCCCAGATCCCAAAGGCCCAAATTAAAATTGTTTATTAACCACACTATATCATAGCTAATTTTTTAATCCCCCATGATTTGAGAGAGAAACAAACAAACCAAATTAGATCAGTAGATACATGTAACATTTTTTTAATATTTAGAAAATAATAAAGCTTCTGCTCAACTCAACACTACCAATCCTGAATCTTCCCATTTCAATTAGAATTAGGGTTTCCCAAATTATGATTCTAGGGTTTCTGGATTTCTGAAAATGTACAGTATTCTCTTAAATATACTATTGCGGTTGAGATCGTGTGGTCCTCCCCCCTCTCTCTCTCTCTCTCTCTTCTCTCTATTCCCCAAATCAATTAATTCAGCAAAGTTTAATCTCAAAGCTTTTTCAGACACATCACCTGTCCCTTTCCTAGTATTCCGAAGCTCACAAAAAAACATAAAAACTTACCAATTAATGTTTTTCAAGCAGGCAGCTTGGGGTTCTTGACAAGCAGCTGATCCTCTTGCTGCGACGACGTCGTTTGATTGAATTTCCGCTTCTTCTTCTTCTTGTACGGAATCCCTCTCGCCTTCGACTGGCAGTCCTTCACCTCCCGGAGATAAACCCGAATCGCCCCGTTGCCAAACGGGTTCGTCTCGGGGGACCCTCCGTGCTCCTCGTAGGCGGCCCTGAGCCGCCCCACGAGGGCGTCGAGGCTCCCCCACGCCTGCCTCAGCGGGCACGTGCACGGGGCGGGCGGGTCGGGCTGCCCGAAAAACGCGCACCCGTGCAAGTGGACCTTGGTCTTCCCGAATTGGTCCAAATACCTCATGAATTCAAGCACGTGGTTGCAATTGCACTGCGCCACCGACACCGGCGGCCGCTGATTCTTCAGATACTGTCCGAACGTGTTCCAGTCCCGTCTCTTCTGAGACTCGTAACGGCTCAGGGGCGGCTGATTGTTAACAGAAGCAGCCGCCCCTGAGCCGCTAGCCGACTGATTATTATCGGCGGAGAGAGAATTATTGTTATTCATGGCTATTTTTGGTAATTGGAAAAGATTGGAATGGTGAAGAAAAGATTTTAATTTGATTTATGATCAAAGTTTTTGAGTCTATGGAGGGGACATGGGGTGGGGCCTGATGAGAGTGCTTTTGTTCTTGCTTTAATTTTATTTTTTTCTTCTCTCTCATGAATTAATTTTCAACGTCTCTTTTTAAATGCACTGAGATTACTTTTTTAATTTTTAATCTTAGATTTAATTATTGGTGTGAAAGCATCGTTTTAGGTGTATTATTGTGGTTTTTTGTTGTACATCGATTGATGAATTTATGATTCCTTTCTCCCCGTGAATGGAGTGTCACGGCCCCCTAATTTTCAATAGTATATGTATGTATGTTGAGAGGAAATTTGCGTTCGAATTTTGAAAAGGATGGGTACAAATTGGGTTGTGCACGTGAATAACATTTAATAATAAATAGTATGGCTTAGTTAATTCTTGAGTTTTTCTTGTGGAGTGATTAATTCGTGAGTACTATATGGCGAGTATTCTTTGGCTTTTTCTCCGTAATCATTGATTATAACTTATAGGCTCTCACCTTCATGAGTTATATCTATTGACTAAAAATTTTACACCCTACGTCATCGATTAGAAGTCCCAATTTAGTTGATCGATACAATGTAAGTATACATACTTATCATTTTTAGTAAAAGTGAATCGAAACTCCTAATTGCTCATAAACCTAAATGGCAAACCAAGACTCCTAATCACAAACGGATGGAATATTAATTGGATCGAACAAAATTACTATTGGTACATGGTATCTTGTTAAGGACTCAAATGGTAGTATGGGAAAAGGGCTAGACCTGACCGACGACAATGTTTGGGAGCTAACTCAGAGTGGTGATCTAGGAAATAAGCTAGACATGATCAACATGACTATGATAAATGACGATGTTAGCCCTTTGAGGAGTCGATCGTTGCAGACTTTAGTGTCCTACTTAGGGTTGACAATTTTTGGTACGATGCAATAACCCGACACGAATCCGCACGAAATTAATAGGTTTGGGTCAAAGCTTATTGGGTTCATATCCTTATCAGGTCGACACGTTAAGGAGACGAAAAATTCGTGTCGTGTTCGGGTTACCTGTTAAAAAATACTCCGTCCGACCTATAGAAATAGGCCATTTGGGGTTGACACGAGTTTTAATGTGTAATTGGTAAAGTAAGAGAATATGAAAAAAAGTAGTTGAAATTGTGTAGTTAATTGTGGGACCCATAAATGATAAAGTAAAAAGGAGTAAAAGGTTTTCATAAATGGATATGAACTATTTTTATGCGACAGACGAAAAAAGACTTTTGGTCTATTTCTATGGGACGGAGGAAGTAATATTATAATATTATTAATTTTTAGTATTTTAAAAATAAATTATTTTTGGATTTCTTTGCTATGAATCTATTTATGTTATTGTTCATCAGATCACATTGTATAATCAGATTTTAGGTTTTTAATTAGACTCTTGTTAAAGATCAGATTCATGGTTTTGTAACTTTTGTTAATCAATAGCAGTTGTAATCAGATTCTTACCGTGTTATCAGGTCGTGTTGTTATAGTGTCGTGCCATGTACGTATTGTTCTCGTGTCATGTTAACCCAAAGTGGTTCGTATCATTAATGGCTTCGTGTTGGTTTCGTGCCGTGTTCAGGTTTAATTTGAGGGTAGCGGGTCGT
This sequence comes from Salvia hispanica, assembly GCF_023119035.1. Taxonomy (NCBI): domain Eukaryota; kingdom Viridiplantae; phylum Streptophyta; class Magnoliopsida; order Lamiales; family Lamiaceae; genus Salvia; species Salvia hispanica. Next base: position 42,950,933 of record NC_062970.1, on the reverse strand, counting down.
GTTCGTGTTTGGGTTCGAGTTCGGGTTTGGAATTTTCTTAACGGGTCGTGCTCGCGTTTGCTCATATTGGATCGTGTCATTAACAGGTTGACCCGATAATGATCCAACACGAACGATTTGTCACCCCTAATCCAACTATTGTTGTGAAAATATCTCAAAGTCTTAATGGTATATTGACTTGAATATGACTTCCATATAGTAGTAATTTATTATGGATCATCAATTGCACTATTTAATAAATAATTCGAATATGATAATTTAGGGTTAGGAGAAGAGAAAAAATAATTACGGTGCCGGTTGAGTGGGAAATTGAAGTTACAGCTAATCAAAATTTGGAGATTGCACAATCATCAAATCCATTTGCGTGAGCATTGCCTAGACTATTTGAAACAATATCCAAGTCAACCTTTCACGAAAACTCAAATCAGATACGATCTTGAAATAAAATATTTTCTAATCCACCTACAATATAAAATATTAAATAGTTGGACAAATTATTCAAGCCGCCATCATTAATCAAAATCATTATTATATTTACTGGTGCCACTGCTGATTAACTCTTCCATTTACTGGTTGATTAGATAAAGGCGCAATTTGAAGTATCCAGAAAAAAAAAAACAATTAAGGGTGAAATTTAAATTTGTTTAGCTAGTCAAGTATTTAATTTTTTTTCATCCATATTAAAAATGTCTATTTTCTACAAATGTAAATGTTAAGTAATTAGAACCAATAAAATGAAACTTCGAAGGACCTGAAAAAAAATATAAATAGTTAAGGGAGCAAAAAAAATATATTTCTACTTGAATTAGCTGTTTTTGATTTAATCCGTAAGAAAGAGCAAAGTTATGGTACTACTTGTTTGTTAATTTTGAGCTAAACAAAATTGTACATTTATATTTATGTATATGCGTGACACACTGACATGGTCAAAGGAATCACACCCATCATCAATTTTTATTTGTGTACGTACGTAGTTGTCTTAATTTAGAGGTGTATTTGATGACATGATGACTTATCTTTTTCACCTTTAGCTGTCTCTAATAAAGCCACCATTAATATATATGTTTCGTACAATGTAAATAGTTACCAAACTTGAAACGGTAAGTTTTGGGTGGTAATTTAGCTCGGTACCTAATTTCTAAAATTGTGCAATTTTAGAAATGTTTTCAAGAAGATGAAGTATTTTCTCGAATCAACCAGCATATATAAGCTGGCAAATGCTCTTACAGTTCAAAGATACAGAGAGGCTGTAACAAATTTATTACTCTCTCCCTCTCTCCCTCCGTCCACGATCAAGAGTCTCATTTCTAAATGGCGCGGATTTTAAGAAATGTTAAGAGAAGTGGATGGAAGAAAGTTAGTAGAATAATGGTCTCACTTGTATATATTAGTTTTAAATGATATGTGAGTGGAATGAGTTAGTGGAATGTGAGGTCTCTTTACCATTTATGGTAATTATGAACCAGGACTCTTATTCGTGGACGGACAAAAATGAAAAAACGGGACTCTTATTCATGGACGGAGGGAGTAAAACATTTTCGACATGAAATTTTATGCAATGTTATATAATGTGTTAAATTGAGAAACAATAAAGCTAGAAATACAATAAAATATAAACAATCCAATTTCAAGAATTTTCTTGTAAAGAGTTGGTCAAATCATAATTTTCAAGAGTTTTTTATACTAGCAAGAGTTAGAAAGGGAGATTGAGTTTTATCTATTTACTGTTAGAAAATTAGCTTAGCTAAGGACCTGGAAGATAGAAACTACACCCTCAGTCCGTGATTAGGACCTGTTTCTCCAATTTTGGTCCGTGTGCCACAAGAGTCTGTATTTACTTTTACTATAAATGGTAAGTATGCTCCACATTCCATTAACCATTTCAACTCATAGTCTATCATAAAACTTTGAGTGTATAAAAATGAGATTCACATTTCACTACTTTTTTCTACCCAATTTTCTTTATAATAGTATTTCTTAAAACTTGCGCCAAACTCATGATACTCCTGGACGGAGTATGACCTAATAGTGTACTGTACTTGCTTTTTTTTGTATAATCAATTATTTTATAAAATTTAGTTATTAGACAATTAATGCAAAAAACTCCATCAAAAGTTAATATGAAGTTAATTAAAGTAATTTTTTTTATCGTTTAAGCTCTCAGCGTAAATAAATATAAATCATTGAGAACTAACTAAAAAAAATTGTTAAAAAAAAGAAATTAGAGGAATGTGCATAACATTACAAAAAATAAGGAAATTGTGTGTATCTAAAAGAAATGAGTCGGCAATATTTCTTTACTCCATCCTATTTGACGGGACCATACTGGTATCATATTTGGGCCGAACAAATTTAAATTAAAAGGCTATGCATAAAGTGTTTTTTGCATTGTTTTCATACAATCTAAATTAAGTTAATCAAGGAGTATCAATTAAGAAAAGATGAAAATTATCTTCAAACAAAAATAGTAGTAGTACCATTTTTTAGATAAGACTATCTAGAACTTTTCAAAAAAAAAGGAAAAAAAAGTGTGAGTATCTAGAAAAGAAGAAAGATAGATTTTGAGATAATATATGAATGAAGGAAACGGGTCCAGAATTGGTAAGAAACTATCATCATTATTCTTGGATAAAATATTTACAACGGAAAAGGCTTAGGCCTTGAAACTAGAAGACTATATGGTTATAATTCTCTGAGATAGATTACAAATATTTAAAGAGTTAATAAGTTATGAAATTGTTTAAATAAAATCTCTTAAGCAAGAGATAGAAAATGAAAGAGATATATATATGAAATATATTGGCATTGCATGTATTGAAAATAATACTCCATCTGTCCCACTAGAAATGAAATGTTTTCCATTTTTAGTTGTCCCATTAAAAATGAAACGTTTCTTAAGGGTGTCTCCAACGGCGCCCTTCCCACTCGCCCATCGGCGACGTCCGACCGGATGGGCGCCACAGTGGGCGGAAAGGGCGCCCACGCCCGTCCCGAGTGCCCCTGCGATGGCCTCGCCCCTCCCGTCGACGGGCGAGTGGGACGGGCGCCACAGTGGCGAAGGTCGCCCGTCCTGGTCGGACGTCCGACATTTTAAATTTTTTTTTTTTAAACTATGTTTTTTTTAAAATTATGTAATTTTTTTTTATTACTCCCTCCGTCCCGCTTAAGATGACACGTTTTCCTTTTTAGTTTGTCCCAACTAAGATGACACATTTCCTTTTTTGGTAACTTTCTCTCTCCAATTAATACACTCAACCACTTTTTCACACTCCTATTAAAATATCCATCTTTCTTTATCTCTCTACTTTAATACTTACACCCACCTTCTCTCTCCAATTAAACACTTAAACCAATAACTCCTAAAATCTTGTGCCGGCTAAGCAATGTGTCATCTTAGCCGGGACGGAGGGAGTATGTAATTTTGTTTTTTAATGTAATTTTCGTATTTCCCGTTCGTATTCGTGTCGAATTTTATTTCCGTGAATTTAAATTTTAATTGTGAATTAATTTAATTGTGGGAAGGGCTAGTGGGAGGGGCGAGTGGGAAGGGCTAGTGCAGTGGGAAGGGCTAGTGATGTGGCAGTGGAATGGGAGGGGCTAGTGCTGACGTGGCATGGGAGGGGCGAGTGGGAGGGGCGCCGCCGGAGACACCCTAAAATAGAAATAATTTTATCTCTACTTTTCACTCTCTCTTACTTTGCTCTCTCTTCTTTAAGTCACAAAACAATACTATATAAAACTCTGTGCCGAAAAATAAATGTTTCATATTTATTGGGACGGAGGGAGTAATCCTTATGTTCCCAAAAATAGGTTTAGTGGAAATGTATATATTTTTAATAAGAGTGGTTATTAATGTACTGTGAATTGATAATTTGATATGTCAATTTCACTCAGCAATTGAGATTTAGAAAAGAAAAGATTAATTTTGTATTTTATGGATTAGAAAATTGTGCCCTATTTTTTCACTCGCAATTACCTCATTGAAAGAAGATTTGAGTATTATCAGACTAAGAATATATTCTTTGTTGCACCCTTGGTAGTATTCCATGCGTCCATGAAAAATAGACTCATTTGTCATTTCGGAATGTCCACAAAATATAGTCTAACTTTTAAATATGAAAAGTTTCTCTCTTATACTTTACCCATTTTTTCTTTCATCTTTCTTACTTTACCCATTCTTTGTCATACTCTCATACTTTACCCACTTTTTTTATCATTCTCTTTTATTTTATCAATTTCTCATTAAAACTGGTGCTGTCAACAAATGAACTAATTTTTGTGGACGGAGAAAGTACTCTGTGCATCCATGAAAGTATTATTTTTTGCTGCTTTGGAGTTATTGTTCGCCTATAGAAATAGATTTGATGTGAGGGATGTGATCAAATGCAAACTCTAAATATTGTACAAACTCCAAACTATGATCATGACTGTTCAAAAATGTCAACAGATTAGAAAATAATAGCAACAGAAAATATCAACACAGTGTCAATGGTTGACACCATGTTGACATTGTATTAACATTGTGTTGACATCAAAATATTGAAATTTTATACTATGTTGACATTGTGCTGAAGTTGTGTTGACACTATATTTAAAAATTTGGAGTTTATATAATATAAGAGTTCATCACTACCATTTGACGTGATATCTTTCTAATTTGCTCGTTGAATTAACATTATTTAGACTTGGATTTGTTCTCTTGTTCTTTTATGTTAAGATATTTTGATTTTTGTTGCGGGTCTCTGATCAACTTTTTTGTGCTTGAGCTTTTTTTATATTAAAAACAGAAAATGGTAAATTAAATAGCTTATTTATATTGATAGAGTTTGTTTTACAAAATACTTTTCAGTAAGTCAAAAATTAATGAGCAACTTGTATGTTTTTTTAAGGGACTTATAAATATTTTAAAAAACAGCATAAACTGTATGAACATTCCAAATTAGTCGTTAATTACATCATAAACTGCATTAACATAAACCAACGAGAAAAATCAATAAACGAGTTCATATTTTTCAAGTTTAGAGGGATGCACGAATTAGAATTACCACAAAGCGTATTCAGGTTAATAAAATATCTGTTTAACACCAATTAGTACCTCGTTTTTTTATTTAAGATCATGTTTCAATGTTTGAAGTAGTAAAGATTCAGATTCTAAATCTTTCAATTCAAATGTCTACTTTAAAATATTCTAAAGTTATCTATAAATATGGGGTGTGTTAATTAAAAGATAGTTACTTCTAAGATTGTGAAATTTTAGGAAATTTTGTTTTCTTTTGTGGTAGTAACTAAAACTTATTACCTCCGTCCCTCAAATATTGACACACTTTGATCCGACACGAATTTTAAGAATTATAATGAAAAGTGAGTTAAAAAAGTTGATGGGATGTGAGTCCTATTTTTAAAGTATTAGCTTTATAAGAGCATCTTCATCCGTGCTCTTAGCTAAGAGCACGGAAGTGGGCCCGAACCCACTTTTATTCCTTGTCCTTAGCTAAGAGCACAACACTCACATCCGTGCTCTTAGCTAAGGACAAGCTCAAGGGTCCCACCATTCTATTATTCAATTTAAATATTTCAATTACTAAAAACATTTCTACATTATAAAAATAAATTAAAAAATAAAAATTACATAATTAAAATCCTAAAAAATAAAAATTACATAATTAAAATCTTAAAAAATAAAAATACATAATTAAAATCCTAGAAAATAAAAAATGCATAATTAAAATCCTACAAATTAAAAATTACACGCGTTGAAGACTAGTCCTACAAATTAAAAATTAAAAATTAAAATTCTACAAATTTAAAATTAAAAATTTCCAACCACGATTGCCGGAGCCGGACATTGTGTAGTGTGGTGGGAATTTCGATGAGAGAATATAAGAAAAAAGATGAGAGAATGTAGATGATAGAATAGATGAGAATGTGATTTTTTTTTTGTGTTGAAGTGGGGGTATTTATAGATGAAAATGTGAATTTTGGGGAAAAAAATTTGAAAAATAAATTAAAAGTGGGTAGAAAACGGATATAATTTTTTGGGAAGAGGGAAAATATTTTTTTTATTTTAAAAACATTTTTTTAATTAAATTTCGTATTTAAAAAAAATGAATATGCCAACGGCTATGCGGTTGGCGAATCAGAACACGCCACGTAAGGGTGCTCAGCGGCACAGACGTGCTCTTAGCTAAGAGCAGCGCCGTGCCGCTGGCACGGACGGACGGACGGAGTTTTGAGCACCGCTGCGGATGCTCTAATAAAATGTGAGTAAGAATGAGTTAGTGGAATATGAGGTCCACTACCAAAAATGATAAAAAGTGAAGTATGCCAAACTTTTAGGAACGGACCGAAATGGTAAACTGTGTTAAACTTTTAGTGACGGAAGTAGTAAATGACAATCCACGAACTTTTGATTTTTCTTATGACGACCAATCTTAAGCAAAATCAAAACTGATGTAGTGGATGGAAAAATCTACATGGAAAAATATTCGGTGTTAAAATTAATAAATAAGAATTAACAAAGTTTATGTTTTAAACTAAAATTCAAGCAAAGTTTGTAGTTTTGACTTCAATATCCCCAAAAGGTTAGAAACATTTATTAATTAAACCACGTAGATGCGACCTCAACTTCGATTTAGCAGAAACTTTTGTGTGGAATAAATCAAAAGCATATGAAATGTAATTCAAAATTTGAAAATTATGAAATAAATCAGAATTAACAAAGTTTATAATTTTAGCCGTAAGTATCCATTAGATTAATTAACACTTAATATTTGTCTGAGGTAAATTCTTTATGATGTTAATATTCCCAGACAAAAAACACAGGGATGAATCAGATTCAAGAGAAAGGCTGAGAGTTGCCTAAAGATGATAAATCAAGAATCACATAGGATCAAAATTGGAGCTAGAATTCCCAAAGTTATGGGTCCAACCATTAATAAATGTTTCCATTTCAATTCATGCATCTTCCCATATATAGTTGCAGGGATTTCTTTATCCGTGTGAGATCATTTTATGTGAGAATAATATGATTAACTTTGCAACATGTGCTCCCATATTTCTATTCTTTGTTAATGTTACAAAAGGATTTTCATGCATGTATCATGTATGAAAACCAAAAATTGCGTTTGATATACTTTAATTGATCAGTTTGGGAAAATGAACAAGTTTATTTTAAATGAATTAAAGAAATATTATTATCTTTAGTTTATTATAAAATCTGATTAAGAAATGAAACATCCAAATTTGAATAGCATGTAAGAAAATCTAGAGGTGAGATTCTCATGTCCGATAACTTTGCCTTTTCACAATTTCTTTTTTGGTTAATTAATGTGGTGTCACTCAGTCCATGTGTCCCATCAATTTTGATATTTTTGTAATTTCATATTTATTCATATATTAGAGAATATAAAGTATAAAATAATTACATGAGTTAAAGTATAGTATTTAACAAGAGTAGTTTTTCTAATGATAAAAAGGTCTCAAACAACCGTAATGATAAGTAAAAATCTACAAAGCAACAATCCTAAGACAAAATCCAAAACACAGCAAAAACAACAAAAATCAGCTTATAGCCTCCTAGGCTCTAACATAGTACTCCCTCAGTCCCACTTTAAGAGTCCCAGTTTATTATTTTTGGATGTCCACTTTAGAAGTCCTGATTGTAATATTCCATAAATGGTATTAGGCCTTACATTCCATAATTTTTTTTTCACCAACTTTCCTTTACATTTCTTAAAATCCATGTCGAACTCAATCGGGACTTCTAAAATGGGACGGAGGGAGTATTGTATATCCAAATTGAATAGAGAGAGAAGCATCAAACAAATATAGAAACCCAAGGGAAAAGGAGAAATGTATCACATCGGAATTAGATAGCAAACAAATATCTTACCTTCCGATCCAACTTCTTCTGAGGTCGAACAAGATTTGTCAATTTAATTTTGGCCGAAATTATTTAATTTGATAGTTTTGGGATTATAGATAAAAACATGTAGTATTAGTTGTTTTAGCTTGATTGACTCATGTGGAATATAAATTGTCTTATGGCTATTGCACTCAAAATGACTGCTCATATCTGTGGGAGTAATAAGCTTGTGGGGTTATTTGTTAGTACTATACTATTTTGTTGAATTAAAGTGTGGGAAATGTATGAGAGATGTGTACGTCTTAGAGCGTCCACTATAGGAGAGCCGTGGCTCGTGGCTCTCCCGTGGCCCGGCCGTGGCTCCCTATAGTGGCCACGAGAGCGCCACTCGCGTGGCCCAGCCGTGGCTCTCCTATTGCAGCGGTCACGAGCCGCGGCTCTCCCTATTTTCAATTTCTTTTTTTTTTTTAATTCTATAAGTATACACATTTTTTTACCTCATTCCTACACAAATTCTATAAATATACTCATTTTTAATTAAAATATACACAAAATGAAAAAAATAAATTATTTGGTGGCTTGGGCATGTCCACTATAGTGTAAAACATGGGCGTTGGTGGCCCGGCCATGATTTTATGGCATGGTCACGTTTTGTAGCTTGGCCCGGCCAACTATAGTGGACACTGATATGACATATACTATTGCAAGAGAAAATACTATATTTAGGCTCATCTAGTAGTAGCTGAGAAACTATAGCTTGTTTCTCTTTAAATTGCAAGTAAAAATAAAAATTAATTCCTTGGTCCATGGATGGCAGACCAAATTAAATTCTTGTTTGATGAGCGAAATTATAATTTTCTAATAAATATATTGAAGATAAATAATAACTGTAATTGTAGAAATCCATATTCAATTGATATTGTTTATGTTAGGTAACTCTATTCTCTATAGTTCTTCTATTCATCTAATTAATGGGAGATTTATTTTGTCTAAGCGCGGCGATATAAATGCAATTGTCAAATTGGATAATGTACGTGTTGCCAAATTTATTGTCTACTAAATTAATCCACAAACATTAATATCAATGTCAAGGATTGTACTTTGAAAAATTAAATAATACATGCACTCTATAGCCTGATTATATATATAAATATTCTTCTACGCTATTATTTAATTTTGACATAATAATGGTACTATACCATTTCAGGGTTAATAAACGAGTTATCCTTAATAAAGTGATAATGTGATGTTCTTTTAGAGGGAAAATATGATGAAATTGGTAACATGGTATGTTTATATATGGAGTAGTATATTGTTTTCGTACGAAATGATTAGTTACATTATCACACAGTACTACTTAAATATATCATATTTTATTTTAATATGGGTATCTTACTTAGTTGTACATTGTACTGTATAATTAATTCAAAATGTATAAATATTCTTAGAGGCGTCAAGGTTGGTCCCTCCCAATTTTTAATTGAAAAAATCTACCAATTAAATTGCATTAGGTCATTAATTGGAGATACGTTAATTAAGGTTGGCTTCTGATCATGATTGTCATTTTAAAACATTTTTAATCAAAAAATTTATTTATATGGTTTGAAATTAATCTACTATAAATTTAAAATACAGATCCCGACTGAAGAATATAAAGTAAAAGGTCAACAGTAGTAATCTGATCAGGAACTAAATTTATGTTATTGGAAACGCCATTATTTTGCTTATAAGTCGTATATATAAAGTCAAATATTCTGCTCATATCTTTTTGACATTTTTACAGAACGTTATATATGTAAAATAAAGTCATAATTAATTATTTAAGTTCTTTTAATTGCTCAAGGTGTCTTAACCCTATAGTATTATTTATCTTAAAAGTACTCCTTTACTTATTTATATTTCTTGGAGGAACGTATAGATTGGGATTTTTCTTTTACTATTTTGTTTATTATTTAGTTTTTTATTTAATTATATATTGGGTAGTATTTTTATATGAATATAGAAATTATCGCACTTTCTTATTTTTTATATAAACTAATATATATAAAATGGGCCTTGTTTGCTTTTATATAAATAAATAAATTCAACTAAAATATAGATATATTCATGAAATATCTCAGAATAATAAAAAAAATGTGTCCCTATTTTAGGTCAGGCTTAATAAAACGAGAAATGGGGACATACGAAGTGTTCCTTTGATTATTAACAAGATTTAGTAGGACCACCAAAGATATCACTTACATTAATTGATCTCTTATGGTCTTTCTCATAGAGTGATCAGTCATGAATCCAAAATAATTATAATTGATCATTTTTCTTTTCTTGAATATGGGTTTTAAATCAAAATCTCTATCTTTATTTTCATTAAAAAAAAATTATTGTATATAAAAAGTAGATTAGTTTCTAATATTACTACTTGAAATAGAAGTTTTTAGATTTATTATGGCAAATTAAAGATATGCATTATAGAATAATTACAACGAATTAGAAAATTAGAATACAGTAAAAACTACAAAAATAAAATGCGTTATAAAATAATTAAAATGCAGTAGTTATCTATATTATATCAACCTTTTCTAGCTATCAACAAGCCACATTTTGATATAAAGCATATTACTCTAAGAAATTTCAATTACTACTCATAGATCGTTAGAGGATCAACTTGAATAAGTGAATCAAATAAGCAAATAAAGATAACAACTCCCAAAAAATTATAGATATTGGAGTTTTACGCAAGTTTCTGTTTATAAAATTAATTGCACCTTACATAAAAATCTAATTTGTTGCAAAGTCGCTTTCATTAAATTTAACAGTTCTTTATTTTCTATTTTTCCAAATAAAATATTTGCATTTCCCCTAAAGTTAGGCTGCTATCTTAATGACCACACAAATATAATTTAAAAGAAATGCCTTTGCCGTACGGTTTTTTTCTTTTTTTGTTTTGGCATTTTGTTTGTTGATGTATTATTTGGTTGATGAATGATGATGTTTTTGAATTTAACATTTTTGTTAATTGAGCCACTAAATCCGTGTTTAATTTCCTAATTAAGTAAAGTATAGACCGGTCTTAATTTCTAGTTTACTGTTATTTTAATATTTTGAGTACTTTGATAGTATAACTAACTTTGCTTCTTTTTACTTCACTTTTATATTTTCAGTAATTTATTCTCAAAGAACCTATTTTCATTAATTATTCCATAAAACTGAAAAATGAGAATTTTGTGTGAGAATTTTAACATGCCAAATAGCTTAAATAATACGGAATACTAGTAATAGCGATAAACCATTTAAAATAAGATCACTTTCGCAGTAATATCCAAGCTAAGTTACATAAAATAAAAAATTCTTAATTTAAAACAAGATTTCTACTTGACCATACACACGGTTCTTAGGATAGTGAACAATGGTATGAACGTCCTCCAATTTTAATGATCATATTTAATTATGATAAACTATTAAATTACAAAAATTGAAGATTAGAAGAAGCAAATAAAAGAGAATTTTCATGACATGTCTGTGTCAGTAGAAAGGAGGAGGAATAATATTTGACGTTTAGAAAATTAAAAGATTGATAGATAATATAATCTCCCTTTATATGAAATGCTTTAATTGGGACATTTTAAAAAGACTTGTCATTCCACGTGACTGGCTGGCCCCACCCTCGTCTCCACTTGTCTTACGCATCGACCTAGGGCCCCACTATATTCATTGTGCTTCCATTCAATTATTCACAAATTTATTTAGGAAGACCATAAAAATGTTTTCTATTGCATTAAAAAAATACTCATTCCTTGTTCTATTATGCGATATTAATATTAAATGGTTATAGACTAAGTAAAAAAATATAATAATATAAATAGAATTGTGTTAATTTTAGGAAAAAATTCACTTTGAATGAGATATTTGACTTCAAATAAACTATCCTAAAAAAATGTCATTTTTCATTTGATTCTATAATTCAGATTGTTCATGCGTTTTAGTTTTGTTGATGGTACAAATTATAAGTGCATAATATAGTCAATGAAAATTCAAGTTGCGGTCAGTTGGCTGACCAGGCTCATAGGCCTATGAAGATTGGAAACTCTATTACTCTGGTACTGTGCTTTGAGCCACAACATGAAATCAAAACACGGTTTTAGAGATGACGTCGACCTCCCGCGGCCATGCTAGTTCCACCCCCAAGTCTTCGGTGTTGCGGTGTACTTCGGCCTGTTATGACAGTTGCAGCGCTTATAACTTCTGATACAAGCGATGATCTTTTTCACCATGTCCAATACCACAGTTCCATTTTCTAGATTTGCCATTAATTATAATTGGGACCTAGAAGTCATACACTATTCCCATATTTTATGTGTGTGAAATAATTGTTTTGTTATCTTTTAAACTCGCCTCCAGAACGCATTGTTTTGCCTACAAGTGATTCTTGTTTCATATACTTTTGAATTGTAATGCTTTTTCAGTATTCATATAATGAGTATGTCCGAATTTGATGTTGAGGACTACATAATGAGAAATGTTATCAATGTACCCTTGACTTAAAAAACATAATCGGATCTGAAAATATTGTCTGAAGTAGCCCAAATCCTATGACAAAATATATCTATAAACTGGGCCATATAAATACGCTCCAACCCCATGTGAGAGCCCACATTAATTTTGCATCAAGGTTGCCAAAATATCTTTGAATCATACAAGGATGACGTCATGGCAAAAGTGTTTTCCTAGGATTGGTGCTTGTGCTTTAATTTTAACTCTTTTTGGCTATTCTAAATGGAGTACAAAAATAAATTTATTTTTGCTTGGGCTATACAAATAGTTGGTCCATTAAGTGAATGGGCCACACACCTTCTTGAACAACTATAGTCCATAGAAATAAAAAGAATCTTGTTTTCAAGCCACACAGTTGAAATAAAAGATTTTTGCATAAATTCATCAGATGAGGTGAAAAATGGGTCTAAAATATATGATTGATTTTTCTGCAAAGAAAACCAGAGCCACAAGAGAAAGTCTTGGCTCTATTTGTGTCTATATATCATGCCATTTTATGATTAAGGATAGCCAGTTCATTTTTTTTTGGTATTTGTCTCATTATTTCTTTTATACTTATTATTCTTTTGAAGAAAAGGAATGTGATAGCACATAGGTGTTGCTTGTAACTCTGCTCGAGGGCCCATGAATGGTCTTCAGAACAGCTATATTCATATAATAATGTTGTTGATTGATAATACCAGCCTATTTAGTGATTTTTGTACTTTTTGTATTTGCAATAGAAACATGAGGTAAATTAATACTCCTATATTTGGCAGTAAATAAGAGTACTAGAAATTGTTTTGGACCATCACGTGCTTACGTATAGGTGTCATAAATGTACATACAATGATAATTGTACATTCCTAATATTTACTAGTACAAGCCATTTATTTCATCACTTATTTGATCATGTCAACGTTTGTGTTTGATGCGGTGGCGGGAAAGGAGGTGTGTAGATGTTATTGGCCGATGATGAGTTTTAGTATCAATTTAAAAAATATATATAATAAATGTACTTTTAATAAGAATAAAAAATATTTTTTACGATTTATTCAACAAAATAATCTTCCTAAATTAGTGCCAGATCCTAAGTTACTAAAATGTAGCGACAAATTCAACTAAGAGTGGATCATTACATAATACTTTACCGAAAACGGCATATCAGGGCATCCACAATAGGGCGAAGGATGTGATAAAGGCCCGCCCTATGCACTGTCACATCAGGATTTTATCATCCGCTCTATCCACCTGCAATGGGGCGAACTATACGACGCCCTAAGCCCCGCTCTGTAGTTTTTACTTATATTTTGTATTTATTTATATGTTTGCAAATATATCAAGCAAAATAAAAAAAAAAACACCATAATTAAAGACAAAACCTACATTAACTTAATCGTACTGGGTGTTGGCGTCGAAGGACCGGTATTTACCGGGTTCTGTATCCGGCCAGTGTGCACCACCACCAAACATTGGACTATTGGGATCCATTTTGTTTGAAATGTGGAAAATGGAGTGTGATGGAGAGTGAAAGGAGTGAAAAATGAAAGTGAAAATGAGGTGTATTTATATGTTTGAAAAATTAAAAAACGCGTTGCATCGTTCGCGACGCCATAGTGGCGAACGATGCCGCGGAGGACGCGCATCATCCGCGGACGATGTCAAGGGCGCGGACGATGAACGACGCATCATCCCGCCCCATTGCGTATCCCTCATAATTCATAAACTCCTATTTGACTAAATGTTGATATGAGTAAATAATCATATTGTAATTTATTTGAATTTTTTGATATACTGAAATGTCTGTATGAGTAATTTTCAATACTAAGGCTGTATACCATAGTTTTATGATATAGGAAATGTACCCAATTTTTGATATATTGATGTATCTTTCCCGCCCTAGATTAAGCAATGCAGCTCGGAAGGGCAGTTTAGTCATTTACAATAGGCGACCTGGCATATCGTTCAAAGCCCAAGGCTATTTCCGTAATTTCGGCATCACAGCATGACCATGCCCACGCTCTTCACGTCCGCCCGCCAATATAGCGCGCTGCTTATATATCATCTGTATGTATATGCGCGCCCACACACACACACACACACACCAGATATTCGCTCTCTCTGCAGTTGAGCTGGTGCAGTCCCCCACCTACTTACCTCTCTCTTTCACTCGAATCTCTCTCTGTGCGATCGGTTCATACGTCCTTCATTTATCCACCACAATTCCTTGCGCACTCCTTCATTAGATATAGTTCCACAATCAGAGAGGGAGAATTTTCAATTTCTCTGCTGCTATTCTGTTTGTGTGCGAAACGATGCCGTTGGCGCGAGTGGATGTGAGGAATGAATACAGATTGGGAACTCCAGAGACGTACATTGAGGCGAACAACGATGAGCCTAAAGAGATTCTCCAAGGAGTCGCCGTTGCTGGCCTCGTCGGGCTCTTACGCCAGCTCGGTGATCTCGCTGAGTAAGTGTGTTCAATTGTTTGAGTCTTCACCTTTTTCAAATTGTGGTACAAGTTGTATTATATCAGCCAGTGATTTGTAATTTTGTCCACTAGTTTATGCTGATTGAAAAATTTGTTGCTTCTTTTACAATATTAGCTCGGAAATGAATTTTCTATCGTGAGAATTCCTCTAGTTTTCTGAATTTGATCCACGAGAAAAAGGAATTAGGTGTAGTAGTAACGTTCATATCACGCTCTGCACATTAAAACTTTGCCGTTCAATTTCTGCTTCTAAATTACTCCACATTAACTTAGTTGGATATAGGTGAGAGATGAAGCAATTGGAAGTTCTCTCACATTACCTGCTTTTACATTTATCAGTTTGTTACATATCCAGAAACGGTGAATCTTTTACCAAATTTACATGTTCTGGCCGCTTGCCAGAGATGGGAAACAGAGATATAAGTGCTCAGTTTGTTACATATTCATCATCAAGGCTTATAGACAAACGCAATTTTAAACTCTGTATGTGGTAGTTTTGCAGCAGAAGTTTTTCACGGCTTGCAGGAAGAAGTGGTGGTGACATGTTCTAGAAGCCGAGAGTTGATGGCTCGTGTGCTCCGGATTGAAGCAGAAGTTGTTCCAGTTGAGAAAGATGTATTGTCACAACAGAGCCACTTACACCTAGCTTATACTGCTGGTATGGCTACTTTTATCATGAACTATTTTTGCACTACTTCTTTTCCATCAGTTTAGTTAGTTTATAATTGAATAAACCATTACAGGTCTCAATAGGCAAACTCAAGCTCGATGTGAACGAAATCTATTTGTATATAGTGACATGCCTCAGTTTATCTTGGATTACTATGAAAATTGCCGTAGCCCTCCACAATTTCACTTGCTTGACAGGTACGTATTCTCTTAAATACAGTAGCGGAATCCACATATCGGTTATACAATAAAGTTTATCATTGCCTTAGGTTTGACCCTGGTGGTCCTGGATCATGCTTGAAAAGGTATTCAGATCCAACTATCTACAACTTTGCATCAAAGGCATCTGGTTATGCAAGTACTGGGAAAGTTGAAAAGTTTAACAAGTCAGAAAAGAGTAAGGTAATACAAGCTATGTAGAATTACAGAACACCATGGCTCTGCTGTATATCTTTACCTGCTGCATTTACCCTTGTGTTGGTTGCCAAAAAATATAACCAAGTAGCTCAAATTCACAAGCACTTGGTTGTCTATTCCTAAGTTTTTAGGTTCTATCATCTTTCTGTTAAGTTTTAAATTTCCTTTAGTGCTCATTTGGGATTCGACTAAGCTGCGCTGAAACTTGAGCAGAAACAAAGTCCATGCCCGAGGAATGGAGAAGTATCACAAGATGCATCCTTTGCGAATCTCATTGCCAGGTATTTTACATTTGGTGCTTGAAACTGAAAATTGAAATGGGAAATCAAAAGTAGAAAGCCATGGGAAATCTTGATGGAAACATGGGGGAGGATTATGAATAATTGAATAGGATTACTTTTTAAAGTATTCATTGCACTTTTATGATGATTGAGGTGCTAAGCTCGAAACGTATAACGTTGCAGCATGCAGTCGCCCTCTAATGCAGGTCGCAATACTTCTCCTTGCCAACCAACAGATTATTCTTCATTAAGATCAGATGTGCATGAACAGTCAGATTCAGACAAGAGAAATGAGTTAGGCTGCAGTAAAGATGATATATGTTCAAGTTACTCCATGAAAACCAAAGAAGAAAAATCAAGAGGACTGTCAGCTCAAATGACTGGTGATTACTTGAATCCCATCAAGGCGAAAAGCATTGGATCTGGTGTAGGAAATTCTCAAGAGAACTGTGCAATGCTTCATGGGCGAAATGAAGAAGATCCTTGTTCATCTCCTCCACTCTCTCACATGAAAATATCAGTCCAACCAATTGGTGGCTTTGTGACTTCGAAAAAGAAACCGAAGTTCATGCGAGGCATTATTGATCATGGCAGCATAGATGTATTGCCTTCATTTCAGTTACTTCCAGAGGTTTCCAGCACTGGGCTGAATGTTGCTTCAGACTCAGACGATGAGACATTCCGAGCAGCATCACCTTCTTTATCAGATGGCTCTGAATCAAGTCCTGAGCAGTTCGAGTCCAGAATCCAGAACCAGTCATTCCGATATGAGCCAGAATTTGCAACAGCTCCTGATCTTCCTCCTCTACCTCCTGTTCAATGGTGGGCTTCAGAAAAGAGTCATGACACGATGCCTCAGATCTCCAACAACGCGTTTGATCTTATGCATACAGCGTCTTCAAGTTCTCAGCATAAGCCTGCCCCCTTGAATCATGACCAAGATTTGAAGACTGCAAATGAGCAGAAAAGCAAGGTCTAGCATTTTAATTTTAAACTCCTTGTTTGTAAGTCAGGCTGAAGCTAAGTCTTGTCTTTTTTTAACATGCAGCCGATCTATTCTGAGAAGTCAGATGCCGAAGGAGAAGCTAAAGGGAACAAGAACATAGATGAAAACAATTTCCTCAACCAAATTAGAACAAAAGTGAGCGGCTCATAGATTTTTGCATCACAATTTTACATGAAACTATAACAACCTTTGCCTCTCCTTATATGTTGCGGTTTCAGTTAATGAGTCTGAGACCAACTGAGCCATCAGGGACCTCTACTAATGTCCAAGGAATGACGATTCTTGACAAGGCAAATGCCATTCGCAAGGTCTCTCTCTCTATATATATATCTAAGCTATATAGTAATATCACCTTGTCTTTTCCCTAATATTCAGAAATTTATTCTATTTCTCTTCAGGCTGTTGGAAGTGATGATGAGTGATACATGATTCAACACCCTAACTATCAATATGGTAAATTTTTTTGAAATAAATTATTCAAAAAGTATATACCAAATATTAAATGTTTATTGGTTGTACGTAGAAGATTAGTAATTAGTGCTATAAAACACGGAATCCTAGTTTAGCAATTGTCTTCTCGTGCTTGTACTCCACCTCTAACTCTAGGTTAGCTTTCCTCTACTTCTATCAAATCTTGATTCTTCCTTAATTTAAGCCCACCTTAATTTAAGAGAGTGAGCTCTGGTCCCTTTTTCCCTTTTTTTTTCTTTTGGGGGTGTTTGATACTTTTACCATGTATATATTCTCAAGAAAATATTTATGATTATACTCAAGCTTCTCCAGACTTTGACCAAGATACAATCTTTTCCTGATTTCATTCACATATGTTTGATAGAGCACCGTCTATGACAAGACATTGTACTACTCACTTGTTAGTTTACATATTTACCCCAATTTAATTTGCTTCTACCTTATTTGCCCTCATCTTGACCTAAAATATAGATTGGGTTTTCTCTTCATTTGCTTTGCCGCTCAAGTCTGCTTCTTGGAAGATCTTGAGGACGACATGAACATAGTGGGAAACTGTTTGGCCAAATCGCCAGAATTCAAATTTTACCACTCGATTTTTTTTGTGGTGAGCAAGAACACACAAGAAAATTGCAACCTGTTCTTCAACCTTTACGAACCTACCATCAACCAATCCACCTTGCTCGTGTAATAGGACACATAGTCGACCAAAACAATTCCTATCCATTCGAAGGTTATCAATGCAAGCTTGGTCGGATATTTCAACCAATCTTGTGAGTCTGCGAACTTGCGTAGGAATCCTTTGCAAGCGTGAAAATTGACGACGATTTCTTCTTCGGTTATCAGTTTGCTCCTCAATATCCAACATACCATATGCATGAAGGCAACACGTAATGCGCAATTGATGTAGACGAATAATATCAAAGATTATCACAGCAAGAGCTTCACTTGACAGTCCATCGGCATGCTCCATCAATATGGCTATATCAGAATCTAATATTCAAATTTTTTCTGCATTGATAGAATAGAACCTAAGTGAGTAATCACATGCATTTTCCACCAATAGATATCTACGTCAGTTAAACCATAAACCAACACAACACTAAAAAAACAATTGTTAATAAACTGCAATTGCAGAAACCACAATACACTATTCTTCAATTAACCCAACACATGCATAACCAGGGTTTGAATCTAGTTCAATTAAAACCAACAAAACCCCAAAAAATTGGCAAACTAGTTCAATTCAACCAATCGAAAAACTCAAAATTCTAAAACTAAATCAATTAAACCAATCTGGATACAATCTGCATCATTTTCCAAATAACTCAAATTATAAACGTGCATAGTGGTTTTAACTATTTCAATTAAATCAAATAGATCCCAAAAGATTATAATCCTATCTCTATTAAATCACCAAATAAACACTCTACGATGATGAACAGATTTTAAAAAATTAAAAAATAAACCACATATTAATTTACGGAAAAATTCATCAACACAAATCAAATCAAATGACTGCAATAGACACATGGCAGAGGGGAAGATATGGTTAACTCATCGTATGTGTCAAGGATTCCAGCAAGCATAATCGAAAAGTTGCTATGCAGGGAAAGATAAATTTTTTCTTGAAAATTTCAAGTGAAATCTACAATTAGTTCAGCCCTAAAAACAACATCGGCGAGATTGTTGAACGAGGATAGAAAAAAATTGAACGAGATACTAACCTGTTTTCATTCACTGCGCACAAGCTGTGCGTTTGAGGAAGAAAGAGAAATTATGATAGGGCTAATCAGCTTGGGAAGAATGAAATTGAGGGCAATGAAGTCAATTATTCATATAATCTTGATACGGTAATTGATGCTGATTTAAATACCTACCCTGAATGCTGATAATATAATTGGGATATTCATGATAAAAGTCTTGGGCTTTTTTGGGAAGCGTGTAAATACACGGGCCGTGAAAAACACATTTTTTGGTATCAAACATATGTGTTTGACCAAAGATCAGTGTGAATCAGTAGTAAAAGATAGTATCAAACAACCCCTTAGAGTTCAAAAGAAGTGATTAGCCACAGAATAATAATGATTTCCTTTTTTATACATTTATTTCTCTTGTAGTACTATATTTTATAGCTATTGTGATTTCTATAACATACATAAGCAAGCAACAAAGTTATTTGGACTCTAATACAATCATCCCATTTAAGTGTTTGGAAGTAGGATGATGTGACTCTTTAGGAATTACTACTATCATTTTTCCACTCAATCCATGAATTGTTATTCTATTCCATCACAAAGGGTATCACAATTATTATAAATTCGTTTTAATCAGTTTATCAGTTACATGTACTCGGAATTTGGATTCCCCTTTAAAGATACTCCTATTTATTTCTGTATAAGGCATTCCGAAAGAAAAAGTGTCTCTTTTCAAATGGACAGTCACAGTGGATATTTAAAAGGATTTTGGAAATGTGGTTAGCCCCTTTTAATTAACAGGAAATAAAGAGATCTTTATCAAAGTAATCCCATAATCAAATCCTACTTTATTCCATCCAGATGAAAATTAATAGCAACAGACTGATATGATTCAGAATTTCAGATTCATACATAATTCAGAGATATGAATTGCAAAAATTAAGACAAATAACGAACAAACACAACAAAACATAATCAAATGTATAATCTAGATAGATTTGAAAACCACCAATAGCAAACAAAAGCAATAACATAACAAGCGTCTGATTAAAATCTAGAGGATATATTCTCCTTTCTTATTTATTTTATCTACTCTGTTCTATTTTTATTTTAATTGGTTTTGGACCAAAATCTAAAGTTAAACTTTTGAATAAATTTATCAATTCAATAAATTTGTAAATGATACGGGTTTTAATGTGCAATTGGTAAAAATAAGAAAAAAAATGAAAAAATAGTGGAAATAGTGTTAGTGGATTGTGAGGTCTACATTATTTAGTTGTGCGGAATTGATTAAAACTTTTTATATTTAGAGTTGGTCTAATTTTGGGGACGATCCAAAATAATAAAATTAGTCTATTTTTTAATGATGGAGTGAGCATATTTTTAAAAGGAGAAATAAAGTGGGGGAGAAAAAAGTGCAAGTGAATTTCTTTTGTTAATTAATCAAACTAATGAAAAGAAACTCTGAGCTATTTATTAATCTTTAATTTGCAACACACCTGGCTTGGGGGCCCACCTCTCTGGTTTTCAAACCAAACAAGATGATGACATGGACAAACGTCGAGCACTACCTTTTTCACTTATCCACTCTGTCGAATTGGTGAATCTATTGATTACTTTAATGAAATGAATATAAAAATTATGAAATTATCTTATTTATACATTATTAATTTTATAATAAATGTGATAAGTATTTTCATTTATAATATAGATAATTGTCATTTGAAAAATAAGTTTTTATTAACTTCTAATCAATTTTACTATTTCTGAAACTATAATATAAAAGTAAATTTTTTATGTGATAGTCAAAAATTGAAACTGATGTGAAAATTTTAATATGATAAGATAACAAGATCATATGGTTTTCAAATAATTGCCATTATTTTAATTAACATCCAAAACAAAATTACGGTTTTTACAAAACAATGTTTGTTTTGTTGTTACTATTTGATTTTTGTCACAATAGTTTCGACTTTGACTATTATAGAATAATTGCAAAAATTTGAGCAGTTATGATTTTATATTTTTGTTTTAAAAATTATTGAACTGAGCAAAAGTCAATATAAATTTATAATTTAATTGAAAATGACCTCTTTTAAATATGAAAATGAAAAATTCAAAAAATATGACTCATTCATCTTTAACCAAATTGTTAAACAACAACAAAACAGTGAAAATGAGAATTTTATGGTCACACGTACTAAAATGACAATATATGACTGACGAGTTATTCAACCTAATTCAGTACTAATATTACTCCCCCCGTCTCCCATTACGAGTCACAGTTTGACCGGGCACGGGTTTTAAGAAATGTAATGAAAAGTTGGTTGAAAAAGTTAGTGAAATGTGAGATCTATTTTTTTATATTAGTTTTATAATAAAATATGAGTTAATTGAGTTAGTGGAATTTGAGACCTACTTACTATTTATGGTAAAAATGAAGTGTGACTCTTAATTGGAGACAGACCGAAATGAAAAAGTGTGACTCTTAATCGGGGACGGAGAGTCCTATATATAAATGATAGTGCGATTTAGTTGATCACAAGTCAATACCCCTTATTATATAGTTCAATTTCTCTCATTACCACTTAGTTCATTATCGAATTTAATCTTTTTTCTTTCTATCTCTTTGGGATAGGTATGGCAGAGATCCAAGAAAGAGACATACTATCAGGGATCAAGCTATTCGGCGCCACGATTCCAATCATTAGAGAAGGATCAGAGCCAAACGATGACGGATCAGATTCAACGAAAGAGGAAGATCGGACGGCTGAGAAGAATAAGATCATCCCGTGCCCGAGGTGCAAAAGCACGGAGACCAAGTTTTGTTATTTCAACAACTACAATGTTAATCAGCCCCGACACTTCTGTCGGGGCTGCCAGAGGTACTGGACCGCCGGCGGGGCTCTCCGCAACGTCCCCGTCCGTGCGGGGCTGCGAAAAAACAAGCCGGCGGCAGAGGAGGAGGGACGCTTCTTTGAGGCGGCGAAGAGGAGGAGATGCGATCGTAATAGTCAAAGTAGCTAATATATTTTGCCTCTTGTCTTGTAGTTCAAGGATTTATTTTATTGTAAAAATAAGAATAAAATGGAAGGAAAGAGGGAATAGAAAAATAAAAAATGTTTCCATGTTTCTTGTTGAACGTATAAGGACAAATGTCAATAATCTAATTAAACAAAATTAAATAAATATAAAAGAGAAAAATCTTATTTTAGTAGGAATGTCATCAAATGCAAACTCTAAATATTGTACAGACTCCAAACTATGATCTAGACCGTTAGAAAATGTCAACAGATTGATGATAAAACCATAGCAACAAAAGATATCAATACAGTGTCAACGGTTGATGCTGTGTTAAAATTGTATTGATACTGTATTGACATCAAAATTTTGAAATTCTACCCTATGTTGACATTGCGTTGATATTGTGTTAAAAAGTTTAGAGTTTGTACAATATATTAGTTTACATTTTATCACTAAATAGTAAAACACATCACTTTAATCATCATTAAATGAAAATATTTTGCGTACATGAGTAGAATAATTGAGACAAATGATAACTTTGTGATTATGGAACAAATTGACAAAATTTCATAACTTAAAAAATTTGAAGCGTACTCAAATGCTCAATACTCAATAGACGTATCCTTAGTTTACTTTGCAGTGAAACAAGAGGTATATTGTTTGAAATGTGTATATAATTAAGTCTCATTAAATTCATATCTAAAAATTAAAAAAATTGAGACTTGTAATTTAAGAGGGAGACTATGATTTATCAATAATATATTTGTGTACCGTTGAATATATATACGAGTAAAACGCGTGGACTAACAAGCAAGTTTAAGTATATATGCTGATGAATTGGTCTTCTGACTTGCTACTAAGTAACATGGCTGCGTATCATAATTTACAAACCAATTCTTTTCTCTCTCTTTTTTTTTTTGGCTTATTTCAAACTGAGCAGTGTGAAATCAGGTCTATTGTATTAGCTTCTCAAATTTTATACTTGTCCAGTGAAGTTTATTGGTTGCAAATCAACTTTGATTCATGAATAATCATACTAAATTACTAATGCTTTACAAAATTCCTCTTTTTTTAGGAAAATTCTAGTATCAATGCTTATGATTTCATTGTACTCCCTCCGTCCACGAATAGGAGTCCCATTTCTTATCGGTGCGGGTTTTAAGAAAAATGAGCGGAAGAAAGTTAGTGGAATAGGGGTCCCACTTGTATATGTTAGTTTTAAATGATATGTGAGTGGAATGGGTTGGTGGAATGCGGGGTCTCTTTACCATTTATGGTAATTATGAACCGTGACTCTTATTCGCGGACGGACCAAAATGGAAAAACGGGACTCCTATTCGTGGACGGAGGGAGTAGTAGATATGAGTGGTTGGGAATATGAACTATATTAAAATGAGCTTATAGAAATTAATGCAGCAAAAATTGGTAGTTAGGAAGGAAACTACTAACATACACAATGCATGGTTGGTAATTACTAAGAAGTCTTCCGTTTTTTTCACATATGCATTGGATTATGGGATTATGAACATTAATTTTACTCGATCCATTACAATGGTCAAGATCTTTAAAAAGTGATTTTGATCTAATGACCATTTTTAGCTAGTTCAAATTTCCGTCAAAATATCCAGATAGTTTTTCCTCAATGTTTCCAAACACTTTTTTGATCTTATGGTCATTATTATTCCTATTTAAATTTCCATCAAAATCTTTAAATAATTTTTTACCAATATTATGAAAAAATTAACAAGGTTTGCCGCATATCATGTTGTACATAAATAGGTTGCTAGTTCCTCTTGTTTCATTTCAATTGGGTATTTCACTACGCATTTGGTTTATGTTACAATACATATAGTTCATGATTTATAAAAAAAATGTTTAAGATATAATCATAGTGCGAAAATAATTGGGTATTTTACTGATATTTTATCTTTTAAGTAAAAAATGTGTAAATTGACGAACATGGCCTAACCTAGGCCTGTCAAATTGGGTACCCGCGGATACCCGATCCGAAATTTCCAAAATCCAATATCCGATACCCGACCCGAATTTGATTTCGGGTACCCGGATACCCGACTCGGGTACCCACTCCCAAAAAATCGGGTATCCAGTCCCACTTGTGATTTTGATTTTTTTTTTAAATTAACTACAAACTTTTAGAATTTATTTAATATTATTTAATTCAAATTTATTACAAAGTTGAAGTACTAATATTCAAGTAAAAATAACTATAAACTTTTAGAAATACAAAATTCTTATAGTAGCTCGAATTTAAGAGAAAATAACTATAAACTTTTAGGAATACAAAATTCTTGTAGTAGTTCGAATTTCAAATAAAATAACTACAAACTTTGAAAAATACAAAATTCATAAGTTATACATATTAACATCTTTCATCCATCCACAATAAGTCAATAACCATCAAAATTCATAAATTCAAACATTCATTCTGTATAAATATCACAATTCAATCATTCATAAGAATCAAGATCTAACAATAATATTACACATGTGCGATGCACAGATTAAATTATCTTTAATCGAAATCAATTAAACAAAATTAGGAATAATATCATTATATAAAAATTGTAAATAATTAATGTGTATTCCATAATACAACGAACATTACATGTACAAAGTAAATCATGAATAACAAAGAATCCTTCGAGTACCACAACTTATCCTGTGTTACAAATTAATATATTTTTTTAAAATATTAATTTTCAATTTTAAATTAATTAAACAAATTAAAATCAATATTTACAATGAACAATATGAGTAACAATTTTAGTTATATAAGAATAAAAAATTTATACAAATCAAAAGCATAATAAAAATTTATACAAATCAAAAGCATAATAAATTTGAAACAAATCACATAATATAATGTTTAAACAATAAATCATGGAATAGGAATATAAAAATCTATCACAATAAAGAATTAAATACAATGGATAATTATTCATCTTCATCATCACCATCGTAATAATTCCAGTCAGATTCCACTTCCTTTTTCTCTTTTCACTCTGAAAATGACAACTCCTGCACTAAAGAACAACTTCCTCCCTTCCGGCCTCGTCTCCAATCTCCAACAAGCTCTCGGGAGTATCGTTAAGTACACTATACAAATACAACATTCTTAAAATCACTTACAAATGATATTAAGAATTCATCTATTTCTCTTGTATCTCCTTCATCAGTTAGAAGTATAAACATATTATGACGTGAATCTTGAAATTTTGATATAGTCATTCTGTGTTTATTAATTGAATAAGACAATTAATACTAAGATGATTCCATTTTATACTTGTAACAATGAAGTGTTAATTTATGCCACTAACTATACCACTAATCCACTAACTAAAACTAAATAACCAACTCTTATTCACTCATTATGAAACTAAATAATTCATATTTATATTTAAATAATAATGTCTATTTTAAAAGGACATTTTCTTAAATACCCCCAAAACTCTCCTTATTTCCCTAAATACCCCCAAAACTCCTTTTTTATATATTGTATAGTTTCCCTAAATACCCCCAAAACTCCCCTTTTATATATTGTATAGATATCATCAAAAAATTCAAAATTATAAATATCACAAGTCAATGAAATTAAAATGTAATTAAAAAATTAAATTGCATATCTTATAGGCTAACTATTAAGTATTAAATAAATTATAGTTAAGAAATTAAATTATATTTAATTATAATAAAAATATAATTTATTAATTTTAGAAAATAAATCGTATAATTCCGATATACCCGATACCCAATAATTCAAAATTCTCACTATCCGATCCCGATCCGATATTCGAAAAATCAGGTTTCGGTTATCTAATCATTCGACTTTTTCGGATTTAGATATTGGGTATTCAATATCCAATATCCATTTTGACAGGCCTAACAATGGAGTAACAATGGAGGTGATCTTCATGCATGTAACGAAAGCTTACATGGAATATTATAATAATTGTCTTTTTGTAGTGGAAAACTAGAATGATACTGGAAGTAGTTAATTGTTAATCATACAAGTCTGCACGACACTCAATCATATCTATATTATTGATTGTCGCAATTCATGGTATGCTAAAATGAAATAAGGAGAGAAGTAATGGAAATGGGTATGGAATAGAGATTGGAATATTATGACAATTTCAATTTATTCTTGTACTTGGTACGCACAAATAATATAAAGAGAATGAAATTATTATTACATGATTGATTTCATTCATATGGATGATAACTACAAATAATATAGGAATGAAATAAAATCTATGAACAATTATACAAACACGGCATACACTATACACACTACTCGATCTATAAAGATATAATATGTTGGATTCTTGGATTATGTTATTTCAAATTAATATGGATAAAACATTTTCGTGCATCCATGAACTACGAAATATACAAATAATAAAAATATGGATTATTAATAGAAGGACAATTGATATGAAAACTGATTAACTTATAATAGTTAGACTCATTTTTTTATTTTGAAAAATTCCACATAATTAAGTTATTTCTACATGAAGTATATATTAATAGTAATAATTAATCATTTTTCTCACTCTTACTTTTCTCTCTTTCTTAGTACTCGTTTGAAAAGCTTTTAACCATTTTGCAAAGCTCCATCTGTTTCTTCATAATTGAGTCATTTTTCTATTTTATGAAGTTTCTTCATAGTTGAGTCATTTCCATATATGGTAACTTTTCTCTCTTTCTTACTTTATTCTCTTACTTTTTTATCTATTTATTTAACACACACTACATTCATTTCTAAAACTCCGTGCCGAAAAGTTTCGCCTCAACTATGAAAAAACGGATGGAATAGTACTTTATTTTATTCATTTCTACTCTATTATTCTTTCTTACTCTTTTATCCATCACTTACGCAATAAACACACCATTCTTAAATTTCATGCCGGAAAGTTATCCTCGTCTACGAGGGAGTAGAGGGATTACTATATAAGTTCATTCATTTTGAACTGAAAAATAAAATTAGTTGTTCGCATCGAATCATCTATGGAAGCATCTGATTAGGCAGTCCTAACATCAATCGGGGACCGGCACAAGTGTACTCTCCTCTCTCTCTTGGATCTTTTGTACCCAACAAATATCAATCAATTCGTTTTTTGTTTTCTTACTTCCCGAACAAATTATTCAATTTCCATCGACATTTTGGTTGCACCGTAGTGAAAAATCCATGTTTTTTAGGTTCGAGTCACGATTGAATGCGGCGGAGTACGGCGGAGCGTGCATATGACGCGTCGCTGACGTGGCCGTATTATCGGCTATAATATGCTGATTTTATTAATTTATTTTTCACGAATATAAATAATACAGATGGCGGTTTCTCCACCTCTGTTTCACTCTTTCTCTCCCCGAATCAGCTGCCGCCGGTTTTCGACGATTTCGGTTACCCGCCACAATCCACCACCGCCGTCGTCTTCTTCCAGCTCCTGCTCACCTTCACCTAATTCTTCTTACTCTGCTTTCTCGTCTCATCCCCCGGGGCGTTATTGGAATTTCATTACTTTCTCCGGTAGCCTCTCTTCTCTCTCTCTCCCTGAAATGTGTAATCTGTGGACGAAATTTGCTGTCAGGATTTTCACTATTTTGTGATTTACAGGCAATGGAATTGTGGAATTTCTGGAGTTTCGTGATTGGCGTATTCGTTTTTTACTGTAAAAACCTAGTTCCTGTTTCTCTTTTAATTTGATTGTGAAATGTGAGCATCTTTGTGGAATCTAGATCACGAATTTTGTGAAAATTTTGCAATTTATAAGTTTTATGCCTTTACAAACTGAAATTTTAAATTCTATTTCAATAACCGGCCAATGATTAAGTCACTCCATTATTTATCTGAATGGATAAGCTATCCCTACCTCTTAATAATTTCAACATTGATTACTTGGTTGGTGCTTAGTTTATGTAATGATTGTTCCTGTGGATCTAGTTTGTGAATAAACCATGCTTCTTTGCTGAAACTTTGTGTGCTAGCCTACTATAATAGTAATTCAATTATTGAATACACTTGTATGGTATAAGGAGCAAGGTACATTCATTGATAGCATATCTGCTTCATTTTCACTATATTGATCAACATCTTGCAGGCTTAAAAGTTATCTGGAAGCATCACGGCCTTAAGGCTCAAGCGATGAGTACTACTCAAGGAGATCTTTCATCTCCAACGGCAATGATAAATTTGGAGGACAAACCCGATCATCTTCTCGTTCTTGTTCATGGCATCATGGGGAGGTATGCTGATTATTGTACATGGACTAAGTAACAATGATTTTGCTATCTCGAGAATTTAAAGTAGATATTGAATCTGATACTGCATTAAGTTGCACATGATGTGTCAAGAGTTGAGTTTTGCTGAAGTTTCTAAGTATTTCAGCCCAAGTGATTGGACGTATTGTGAAGCAGAGTTGAAGAGGCGATTAGGGAAAAAATTCTTGATATATGGTATGTTTTCTTTTCTAATTGTTTTACATATGAAAAACGAAAGGTTTCATAATGCTGGAGCCGGAGTGGTGGCGCATGTTGCTGACACCATAAAACAACAAGACTCTTCGCCATGTATAGGTGTTAATTAGTCGTTGTACGCTGACAACATGATGGAAAATTTTAGTTTCCACATAATTTGTATCATCATTCTCAGGATAATTATCTTTTAATTTATAGATGATGGTTATATTTTTCATCCACTAATCAAAGGGGAGAAAGTTTGGTTCCACATGATGTGTTGATTTTGGTATCTGCAGAAACTGCATTCAAAAGTGTTGCTTTCTTTATCTTTCATTTATTACATTACAGAGCAACCAGTGGCGTTTTCGTCGCTAAAAATGTCGGTGGTGCGATTGTCAATGATATCCGACCCAGGTGGCTGCTGGTAGTAGCCGTGGTCGTGGCCATTGTAGCCATGTTTACGGTAGTTGTAGGTGGAGGTTGTGGACTCAGCTGTGAAATAAGTCGCTGGGGTGCTGTAGCCGGAGGAATAGGCATAGCTGGCCTGACTCCCCCCTGAGTAGTGGCTGTAGTAGGCCGGGTTGTATGGAAACGGCCATAGCTCTGCTGTCCGGCCAGTCTTTCGTACGGTTTTCAGAACCTTTTTCTGGCTCGCCCACCCCGTCACAGTCACCTTTTGCATGTTCATATCTACGTCTATGCTGTCCACACCTAATTAAGTACTTTCTTCTTAGTCTGAATTTAATAGTAATATGGACGAATCATAATAAAAGGAATTGAAAGTAGAGGGTTTGTACCATCTAATTTTGAGAGGGCTTTAGTTATTTTTCTTTCACATCCAGGACAATCCATGTGCACTCTCATCTCCACAATCTGCAAACACGATATTCATGTTATATAGCTTATGTGAGCATTATCTGTGAATACTTTTACGGAGACCGGAAGCTAAAGCTAGCATGCGAGCACAGACTAATCAACACCAACTCATCTTTTTTTCCCCTCTCTACGACTTAAATCTGAAGTCTAGACAGTTGAAAGCTTCATCGTATATGCATACGTATAATACATATATGCGTGTATATATATACATCGGAGAGGGAAAACTAACCGACATGTCGAGACTTCAAAGGATATTAGGATCTTTGTTCCTACAATTTTGCTAGTATGATAAATTGTCAAGATCGTATGCCATTTATATATAGCAACAACTTTCATGTATGTATGTATTTGACGTAATTAGAGAGCGCAAGTAACTTTGTTACTTGAATATGATTTTCTACGTATTAATTATCATAATGTTTTTCCTCTTCCTACTATTATAAAGTATGCTTCTTGAAAGGAGGACCGAAGCGTGAAATTACACTGAAACTAGTATTTTTTTGGTTGTTTATTGCATTTTTTTTCTGATATTGTATTCGTATAAATGTCATTTTGACAGAGTCTTTCGTATTAAAAAATAATTAGAAGAATAAAATATGTGGTTTAGGTTGGCATGCTAATCCTTTAGTCAAATAAACCACTCTACTCTATGATCTCTATCTCTTATTAACAAAAGGATATATTTAGGCAATAGTTAGAGATATAATTTGGTCGATGGCCAAATAATGAAATTTGAGTTGAAATTGTAAGATATAATGAGAGATAATGAACTAATCAAAATCCATGAAAATTTTAATTTAAATCAATGAAATAGAGAAAAGTATTACTTACGTGCATTATTTCTAGAGAATGAGATTCAAGAAGAACTTATCAATAATAGAAGGTAACAAAAATACTAATTTTTGTGTATGATCCAAAATGAAAAAAAAAAAAAAAAAGAAAGAAAAAGGAAAAACATTGGTGTGGATCGGCATAATTATGACGGAACGTAATTATCTCAAGGTTTATTACCAAGAGATTTGCGATTAATTGTTTAGTTAAAGATTTCTTTGTGAGAGATTTCTTTATTCTTCTTTTTGTTCTTTTAAATATTTTAATTCCACTATTAAAAATCTTACCGGATTTGTCAAGGAATGCCTAATATTTTATGGAGGTATAGCAAAGATACGTTTGCTTCTAAACATCACCACAATAGTGGGTAATACTTAAAGAAAGACCTCAATATACATAGTCCCTTTTATTTAATATTATGATGAAACCCGCTGACGCAATACTAATAAAATGAGAATAAGGTGAAGTTTACTTTACACTAAACAAAGTCAGGATAGTATTAGGCATTGGTGCAATGTAATTTACATGAAAATGACACTCACCATTCCAAATTGCTTTGCAGTCACGTAGCTGACTACTTAAACATGCACTAATACTATACATTAATACATACTACTTCATATACTGAATTTATTTTATAACTTATGGATTTATTTTCAAGGCAAGTTGTTGTGCCAACTTGGAATATTCTGAACACCACAAGTTTATGCAGCTCAAAGCTTCCCACAATAGTTAGATATTTAAGATTTGAATTACTTACTGTACTCTCTCGGTTTAAGTTGAATCGAGATCAGCACTTTAGCCAAATTAAACCGTAATAATAATCATGATAAAAGTTCTGTTAAAAATCGAAAACAGACATCTTAGCGCGCCCACCACCACTACCGCCTCGCTCAATGCCTGCCACGGAGCCACGGCCTCTCTCTCTTATCGGGAGGTTATTATCCAACCGTGCAAATGCTATACCACCGAAAGGGAAAGATTAATAAGTAGAATGTGAAGAATGCATAGGGCCAAATATTAATAATAATCTTGACATAACCAAACTCACCCTTAAAAAGAAATCCAACAATTATGGGCCAAATACCCATAAGCAAAAGTATGGTATGAACATATCCATTGCAAAAGAATTATAATTAATTTTACTACTTAACACCATTTTTTATTGCAACTGTAATGATTGATCCAAATGCATAGGACTAAAACCTATAGTCTCACTTATGCTGCAGAAGCCATAATCAAGAAAGATTGCAGTTGAAGAAAATGCCAAGCTGCATTGTTTTGCAAACTGTGAAGTATATATATACTAATAGATTACGTTAAGTGATATTACCAAAGCTAATCATGTTGGTTTCTCCATTGCAATTTTGTATCTTTTGGTTTTACCTTATGTATAAATTCTGATCAAGCAACTACTTCAAAACCCCACAACTACTAAAATAAATAAACAAAAACCCTTTTTCAGGAATGGCAGAAAAGGAAGGAGCACTAGTGAAGCAAGGCCATGAAGAAGGGCTAAAACTCGCCACATCCCTACTCGAAGAGTTCGAGCTGCCAGGTGGCCTTCTGCCACTGGCTGATGTGGTCGAAGTAGGGTTCGTGAGGAGCAGCGGGTACATGTGGATCCAGCAGAAGGCAAAGGTGGAGCACAACTTCAAGATGATAAGCAAGCTCGTGAGCTATGACAAGGACATAACGGGGTACGTGGAGAAGAAGCGAATCAAGAAGCTCAAGGGAGTTAAGGCCAAGGAGCTGATTCTATGGCCTCCTGTCGGTCAGATAACCGTTGATGATCCGCCCACCGGAAAGATTCACTTCAAGAGCCTTGCCGGAATCACCAAGACTTTCCCGGTCGAGGCATTTGCTCCGGGCCAGTGATGGATCCATCTTTGTTTAGCCATCACTGATTCTTGATGGCCCTTTGTTTCTCATCTTCATTTGAATACTTCAGCCACTTCAAATTTCCAGTGTTAATATACCAAATAAAGAGCTCTGTTTCAAATATCACCAAGCTTAAAGAGCATTCACAAAACACCAGATCAACCCTTAAGATCTTACGACGATGATGATGAACTCAAGAAAATGAAATTAGAACGAAGCTTAGACTACTAAAAAAGCACCACTCCATAAAGCACTGCATATGTGTGTATACTGTATATATATAAACATCGATAAAGTTTCAACAAAACTTCGGGAGAGGATAAACTACATCCTCATGCTAAACAACACACCCAAAGCAATGCCAACTAATAAGAAACATTCTAACATTCGAAGCAGCTAAAGTTAATTGATGCATTCACAGATAGCCTAATGTCTCATTCTCAAAATTCAAGAGATAGATGTAGAAACTTAGTAATGGCACTCATCTAAACGACTCTTGTGCAGCTGAAACGCAGGATTAATCCACGCCCCACAGTTGCACTGCATGCCTGCCCAATTGAAGGAACCCAATCGCGCTTTGCAACCAATGCATTGGAGCTTGTCTCCCACACAGCCCTCTTCCACTGCAAAATTGAAACCAAGCTAAATAAGGATTTCTCTGACTCAAACACAGTTATGGCAATCTCCAGTGAATGTTAAGGCTGTACTAACATGCTTCCATCCATTTCATGGGCTCCACAAAGATAGAGGAGCATTCAAGAACCTGCACATCGGTATCAGCACTTCGCTTTTTCCATTTGAAGCTCTTCTGCCCTCCTCCCCGCTCGTGGCAAACAATGTGATCCTCTGAAGCAACAAGTCTACGGCATTTCTTGCAGCGATACGTAACCAGGGGCTTCGGATCAGAAGCTACAGCACTGTTATTAAGATCTGCTTCCATTGCAACTGCCTCCATCTCCAAACTACCACAAACATTATAGCAACATTTTTTTTTTTAATTTATACACAAAATATCCAAACTACCTCAAACATGAAAGCAACATATTTTATTTTTTTATACACAGCATAAAAATAGCTTTCAGGAGCGAAATTATCTAAAAAAATCCAAGCTTTTGGAAGAAATTAAAGCGGTAAAGCATGACTGAAGTAGGCAGGAAAATCCAGAAATCTATGTACATATTTCAAAACGAGAGAGTGTAAACAAATTATATGAAAAAAAGGTAGGATTCCAGAAAACCTAGCACCAACCATCTAAATTAAGCATTTTACACAGAGAAGCAACTAAAGAAATTGCGAATTTAGGGTTTCTGAGAATTAGTACATGAAAATTGAAACATCATTGATAAGATTTCAGGCGTGGCATAGTAAAATTAAGAAGAAGAAGGAGATGATGAAGAAGGGTTTACCGACTGCACAGCAAAATTAGGAGCTCGGCGCCGTTCTTCAACTTCTGCTGCATCTGATAATTTATTTACTAAAATTTTCTCTAAATCGAGTAGAATATAATTACCATATTTATTTTTTTCCATAAATATTCATTATTCAATGGTAAGAATATTTGAGAATGTAACTTATTCAATATCGAAGAGGTATATTTACTTTTTTTCAACACAAAATATAAATACTCCGTATAACAATTATGTCTATTTACTTTCAATTTTTATAACTTTTCAATAGTATTTTTTAAGAAAATATATTTATATTTATAAAAAAAGTACCGAATGACAAATGTTCAAAATTTAAATGATAAATCATAAAATTTTAAAAGTTCTCAATTAAATTTTGTTTTGATTTTAGATAATTGAGATCAAAATATCAATATCAAATTGCAACAACCAATTATAATATTGTAATTGATTCTCTCAGATTTACTTTTTGCAACAACCAATTATAATATTGTAATTGATTCTCTCAGATTTTGATCAAATTCATTTACAATAGTGTACATTCAATGCTACTACAGGTCTGTAAATCCAGACAGACACCCACGCATAGTTTCAATTTTATTTTAATAATTTATTTCTAATCTCGTAGTATTAAATCAAAATCTTGCATAATGGAGTATTATACGTAAATCTGCCTCATCTCAGAGTAGTGGGCTGAAACATTTTTCATTTGGGCTATAGTATCATTTCCCTCTTTATTAAAATAATTGATGGGTGTGTTTTCAAAGTATAAAAATTCTATAGTAATTATAAAATATCAATTAGGATACCGGTTTATCACTATGTTATATTCTCAAAACAATAACTAAAAAGAAATATTAGACTAAATTTGGTGGGGTGTGCCAGGCCAATGCAATAGTGCAACACAAAGGCAACACACGGAGAACCCAGACAGCAAGCTATCTTTATGGGTCTTCCCCCTCAAAAAATAAATTTAATATCGTGTGAACCAATAGTCTACATATCACATATTAAACTGATAAGAACAGATACTACACTTGATCTTAGCCAAAAGGCCGAGAAAGGTATGAGGCTTAAGTTGTTAGTCCCTGTTAGTTTATAGTATCATTTTCCCTTCTTCTTTTTCTATAGACCGATGTGGGATTCTTAAAACACGTTGAAAAATATTCATCCATACAGCGTTGAGATCATTGAGCCAAGAGGATTGCAAACACATAATTTAATAGATTCACACGAACAATGTTGATCCTCTATCCTTTTGCTTCCTCAAGAATGATTAAGGCAATTGACATTACTGCTGTAGGGCTATATTCTTGTGGTCAAGTAAGATTATATGTTTGGTCCTTTGTATATTATCCTTTTAATATAAGTGAAAAAATGGATTATGCTGAAAGCATGCTAATATATATAGCCGCATGCGGACTATCTTGAGATACGATGATATCTTGAGTTAATATTTTACTTTTTCTATTTGAGTCATCATAATTCATAAAGTATATGATAGACATTATAACATGTTTCACTATATGATATAGTCATATAGATAATATAGTGGTATATTATTGGTTTTTAAAAATAATAGGATTGCGTTTAACAGTTGGCTGATCCAACAAGAAAAATGAGATAATATTATCATATAGTGGCATTGATTTATAAATAAAATGATGTCAACATTTGTGACAAAAATCTTTAAAATAAAAATATTCACTCAACTAGAACATCAAAGCACCAGTGGTCTAGTGGTAGAATAGTACCCTGCCACGGTACAGACCCGGGTTCGATTCCCGGCTGGTGCAATTATTTTCCTCTTTTGATAATATTTTAAATTTTTTATATTGTTGATGAGAAATTATGCTTTATATGTGAAAAATGTCATTGTTGACAATGGTTAGTGCAAGAGACATCCATTTACGAGAGATGCTAGACAAAAATCGGATTTAATTGAATTTTCTAACTCTCGTGAGTAAGTCGATCCCCGACCCCACCTTCATTTGCCATTGACCTCGTATTTGGGTCGTCTCCACTCAGGTTTCCGAATACGCATATTTCTTTCAGAAAGGGCAATGAAACGAGGACTTTGAAGATTCTTCAAGTCACCTCAACTCGTCGCTATTCCTTTTGCTCGAATCAAAATACGCTGCTACATTCACTCTCGTTTCCACTACTTGCAACTTGGATGATGCAAATTAGTGTTAATTTGTAGTGGAATTCCTAATCCCTATTTCTTCACATCTGCATATTCTCAGTGGAACACTAATCAAAAGTCCAACACTACTCATTTATCACTACCTCTCCATGTGTTTTATCAAGGCACGTAAGAATCCATACAAATTTACAATCCACATTTTATTGGATAAGACACGTTGCCATATTATATGGTGTTGCGTTATGTGATATCTTGTAGGCAATTGCATTTATTTAATTAGTTTATAAAACTCTCACTTGATATATTGTTGTAGTATATTCTTGATGGTGATGAGATGAATTGACACGTGTGTTTGAAAATCTAAAATCTAGTGCGACGATGTGGTTGGTCAATTGACGTGGTGCTATATATAGATTTGTGTAGGGTTGGATACTTGGATTCAAATTAAGGGAGAGCCAAGTGTTGTGGGAGAATTGGCACATGTGGAAAATAGAAGTGGAGCACCATGCATATTCTACATGTGTATATGTAAATCGATAGATTGTTGGGGCCAAATGCCAATGCAAATGTCATTTCCAACTTTAGTTTCAAACACATGACGGTTTAAAATTAGTCCGTGTTTCAAAAATCAGACAGGACTAGCCGATTCGGTTGCACAACAATGAATCATACTCCAACACAATGCAAATTCCATAAATGCCCTTTCTAATTAATGCAGTATCACCACACCACGTGTCACAATCAAGACCGTCTAAAATTCACCTTCGATTACTGCAATCTCGATTAATGATATTAGAGTGGTCAAAAACATATACTACAACTCTATATACAAATAATACAATTATCTTTTATCATTATCATGATCATTATAAAACATCAACATAATAAACTCATCAACCACTAGCAATTGACATAATTAACTCTTCATTAATGCGACATTGCTACTACACGTGGGTGGTAACGTTGTCACGGCCACGGCCACGGCCCCGCCCCCATCATATTATCATCTTTTGTCTTTTCAGATTGGGTATGAAACTTCTATTTTTAAGTGCCGTTTTTTTCCCAATTTTAATTAATCCACCCTATTTTAAATAATCTTTTTTTCATTTAAAGATGAGATACCATTTTAATTGCTAACGTAAAAGGGACTCACTCGGATTGTTCTGATTAGTGATTGCATTGATGAACTTAGGAGACCTACAATCGAAATGCAAAATGATCTCAAAAGCAATAGAAATAGAAAAGTGATAAACTCTATGGCTCTACCTTAGATATACTAATAATTGAATATTGCAGAATATATTTTAGAATAAAATTAAATAAGGATTATTGGTGTAACTTCTGACGTGGAAACTGGAAAGTGGCCTGTACAATATATATCTAGATTTTGGTCAGAGTCCAAATTATAAGCAAATAACTAGGTAACATGATAATAATAGTATATGCGCTATTCAAAAAAGGCAATACTACGTGCAATTGCAGCAAGATATATGGAGGCAATTTGGGGCTAATTAATGACATATTAGTAATTTGATATCATAATTATATTCTTTAATTATTATTAATTAATTTATTTATAAACTAACTAGTTTATTATCTTGTTTTCTCCAAAATAAATACAATGAAACTTTAATAAACTAATTATTTTTAAGTACTAGTCTTAAATTTTTATAAGTGGGTTGAATTTGTGTTTTGGTGACAAGAAAACTATAAAATGTCTTATTAAATGTCTAATTTCGTTATTTTTTGAGTATATGTAGAGACACAAAAGATATGTTGCACGTCTTATTTGAGCTGCTATGAGCACGACTGCATTCCACGTATGACAGATACACTACTGGAATTTTTAGCAATTTATGTTTATGGATTTTGCAATCTCAAGCCTCTTTCATCTAATATCTTTATTCCAAATACATATACACACATGCATTTGAAAATTCAGATGATAAACAAATATATAGGATCTT
Organism: Salvia hispanica; assembly: GCF_023119035.1. Classification (NCBI taxonomy): domain Eukaryota; kingdom Viridiplantae; phylum Streptophyta; class Magnoliopsida; order Lamiales; family Lamiaceae; genus Salvia; species Salvia hispanica. The sequence continues at coordinate 42,912,902 of NC_062970.1, read as the reverse complement.
ATATTTATAAGATCTTATTAAAAAAATTTCCATGTCAGCCTACATGTGTGATGACAACTGGACAACAGGTGGAATATATACTCATCGCCACAAGCAATTAATGTTGGTTCAGAATTACCACTTCATGTTCTAAGATATATACAAACTAAATCTTAAATCTTAATTAACACAATAAAATCCCTAGCGTATCAATGTAACCACAAATTATCACAGAGTGTTAGTATGGGAAGAAATCATATGTAATTAGGGAGAATAATCATCTAGGAAACTTTGACTAAGGGATCTCTTACATTATTAGCAAAGATTGTGATCGTGTAAATATCTTTCCCTGATTCATATAAAAGGGTACAGAACTAATGTGAATAAACACAATTCGATACAATATATTTTCTACAAATTAACCACAGATCACAGATTATTTCATTTCACCTTAAGCAGTATGTATTTTTCTATTCATATAAAAAAATATTTGATAATTTTGAGAGGATTGCATGGATCAAAATTATAATCCCAACCGGATCTGTTAGGTAATACCTATGCAACATTAATTACTACTATAATTATCATTTTGCTTACTCTAATTTGACTATGATTATGTCACATTTCACTAGTGTCAGTGTCCCAAATCGCCAGCCAAGTAAAATGCAGGATATCACATGGGCATTTGTGGGAACTCCAAAAACTTTATTCACTCTCTATTTAATAATCCCATGTATAAATTGGTGCAATTTTATCAGAACAAAAAATAAATATTTTGACGAAATAGACGGATCGCTTTAGCTGCATGTGCTATCTATCCTCTTCTTTTGTATTTTCTCGCAAAGCCTCCTTCTGCATCTATTTGATTCTCCCACTTTCTCTCCTAATCCAATTCAGAAATAAATAATTATTTAATATATAGTAGTATTAAATTAATTGATTAGGCAAATACAAATTCGAACTCCTCCAAGTTCTTGAAATATGTCCGATTCTTTAACCAACTGCTTCTTCACTCTAAGATTTCCATCCAAGAAAGAGTGCAAACCGGCGGCGGCGGCGGTTGAGACTATAGATACAGTTATGCTGACGTGTCAAGAATCCAAGAGTGACGATCGTGATTGGATGGCCGCGTTGAAGAAATCGGTGAAGTTGCTTCATTTTGGGGGATGCGAGGAGAAGGAAGCGGCGGCGGGAGAGATGAAGAAGCTGGCGGAGGAGGATGCGAAGCGGATTCGGACCATGGCGGAGCTCGGGGTTATTCCGCCGCTGGTCGCCATGGTCGGGTCCGAGGCGGCGGCGCGTCGGAGATTGGCTGTGCAAGTTCTCATTCAACTCGCCAATGCCTCTTTCACGTAAGTTTTTTTATTTAATTTGTGTGATTTCATATTTAATCATCGAAATGCATGATCATGATTAACTGATTAAGGTTCCTTAATCAAAGATGATGATTTTTTTTATTTCTTTTTTTTTTTTGGATGAAGAAAACAGAGGGAGGAACTGTTTCATCAATTGGAGTAGACGAATTTAGTTGGGATAATTGAATATGTTTAATTGTGGGAGGGACCAAAGCTATACTTATTCTTAGTTAATATAATGAGTTGGAAAAAATTGTTGCACACAAATGGAAAATGGAACCATAATGGAGGCCTAGTGGCCATTATTATTGACTTGTGGGTGGGTGGGGTGGGCGGCGCCACCGCTCTCGCCGGTATTTCTTGCTCGCCGGCGAAGTCTTTCCTTTGCCGGCATTTATTAATCTCAAAATTAGGTGTCTCGAACTTTAGTACTTGATATTCTTGTTTTCTTAGATAATACAACTTGGAAATTGAAGGATATGATGGACCTCACAATTAGTACTATTTTTATATTTTAGTCCGTTCATAAAAAATAGTCTATCTTTCGTAATAAAATTTTCTCGTGAGGGGCTATTATTTGCGTACTAAAATTAACGATGTCAGTAAAAGACTATTGGTAGTGGATGGAGTGAGTATAATTTAGAGCTATATGTTGAAGATAAGGATAGTATGCTGAGCTAACATCACTTTTTTAACGTTTTATCATATTGGCACGTTGATGTACATCCAAATATAATATGGAAGGAAGCATATTTTAATGAATTATTGCTTTTTAAACCATTAATTCTTCAAGTGGGAGTGGGTGTGGTCTCTTTTGGTTGCTGATATTATGCTTCTTGTTTCAGTAACAAGGCTGTAATGGTGGAGGCAGGAATTTTATCAAGACTGCACAAGAATATGAGTTTGTTAAATGAAACAGATAAGCAAGAATCAGCAGAGCTTCTCCTCGCCATATCACACCTAGCCAACAGTCAATTCCCCTTTAACACATCAAGAATCATTCCAATTGTAGTCAGCATTCTCGAATCAAATCCAAGCATAGCCACCAAACACCTCTGCTTGAGCACATTGCACAACCTCTCTTCCCTCCTCGACAACGCGCCAGCCCTGATCTTGACCGGGGTGGTCCCCACCCTAACGAAGCTGGCCTCGTCGAGGGAGACCTCCGAGAGAAGCCTGGCCACGTTAGGCAACCTGGCAGTGACCTCAGCTGGGAGGAAGGCGCTCGAGGTGGACCCCACCGTGCCCGAGGGCCTAATCGAGGTCATGACGTGGGAGGAGAGCCCGAAATGCCAGGAGCTCTCTGCCTACATTCTGATGGTCCTGGCCCACCAGAGCTCCCTGCAGAGGCGGAAGATGGCCGAGGCCGGGATCGTGCAGGTGCTTCTGGGAGTGGCGCTGCTGGGGAGCCCGCTGGCGCAGAGGAGGGCGATGAAGCTGCTGCAGTGGTTCAAGGACGAGCGGAGGGTGAGGGTGGGTCCCCACTCGGGGCCCCTGCAGGTAGGGGGCGGGGCGATCCTGGGATCAGGATCGCCCCTGAGTGAGAAGGAAGCGGAGGAGGGGAAGAGGATGATGAGGAGGATTGTGAGGCAGAGTTTGTGTAAGAACATGGAGAGGATCACGCGTCGCGCCAACAGTGGAGCGCCCGGGGATGCGGCCGGGGTCAAGGCGTTGGTGGTTAGCACAAGTTCTAAGAGCTTGCCATACTAGGAAAGTCAATAAGTTTTTTTTTTTGGTACATACAAAAGGAAAGAATGAGTACTACTTGGTTCATGTTTGTGATTCTGATTGTAAATCATGGATGATTTTTTTAATAATAGTGATTTTTTGGTGATGGTTTGTGATCATATTTCCTTTTGATTGCAATGAAAAGAAGAACATATTACAGACAAGTATTGTGCATTTGTGTGATGTCAAAAACAATGCACATTCCGATTCCGTTACAAAGTGTGGCATCCGATTCCCAAATTGTGATCATCACATCACATGTGAAAATTGAAATGAACCTCAAACTCAATTATGTTAGTTCCATTTTTTTATCATTCTTGTGTTGTGGCAACATATTGTTTAGACATGTTACGTCTTTATTCATGTACTATACTACAAAGGGATAATTGGTGATACAACCATTAAAATTGAACCAATTTCGGTATATTTACTTATCTTTCAAATTTTAAATGTTCATGAAAATTTGATGTTCAATAGTAGTAATTTCGTCATAAATAGATGATTTTCTGATGACAAAACATTGTTTTGGCATAACACAATCGTTTTTTCCGGGCTATGCATGCGCTTGATTGTCGTGCCTATACACCGGAAATCGGTGATTCCAACAGTTTCAAACCAACAGTTCATCACTAGTTTCAGTTTAACGATATTCTCAATCATAATCGGACTAGGTAACCTGATAAATCGATTAATAATGAACCTTTTGCGTTTGGTTCTGGTTCCAATCTATAATCGACAATTCAGAGCCGATAGCTAATTACCAATCCAGTTAAAACTGTGCATCTAATAAATCTAAATGGTAAATGCAAAAAAAAATATAGTGCGCGTGTATTGGTATAACGATAGAATGATTAATGTCAGGACCAAAGGTCATAAGTTCGAATCCATCGTGGCACTAACTTAAAAATTTGAGTGCACTACATAAAAATCTCTAACGTTTCCGTTTGTGTCACTGCAGACCCTTAACAAAAAAAAATATTGCCAGACGACCCTAACCTTAAACATAATCACATATCTTGTTTTTCTGACTAAAATACCCTTAAGCCCTAAAAGGGCATTTTTGTCATTCCATTATATTGTTGACATGTGATTTTTGGGACATTTTTGTCAGAAACTTCTTATGTAATTTTCTAATAAGTTCTGGTACTTCATACATAATTAAAATTTTATCATTATTTACACTTTCTAATTTTTTTTATAATATACATATTTATCATTAACCGCATTAATTAATATGAAAATAATAAAATGAGACCCTTTCTTCCTTTATAAGACTCATTTTCTGATATTTTTTAATGTTTTCTATTCCCCCTAATTTTTATTTATTTTTTACCTTGATTTATTGATCGATTTTATTTGTTATGAAAGTATCCAATTTTGCAATATTAATTTATAAATTTACATTGTCTTAATTTCAGATACTATTATTAATAAACCCTATATATTCATATGATCGTTAAAAATTTCAGTTGGAACTAAATTAAAATTCTTAATAAAATATCAATAAATATAAAATTGTCTTAAAGTTAGGGTTAGATTAACAAATTAGTTCGATGATATATATTGAAATAATATTTTAAATGTCATTGTTTTCAAGAAAATAATTATTGTATCATTTGATTAAATATGAAATACTATTTTTTATTCTATGTATTATTGATTCAGATTTTATTTCATAAATAACTTCATTTTTCCATATTTTTTGTTGTTTCTCAATGAATTTCCTACATGATAGTATATTGTTATCACTAACTAGAAATAGAAGAATGTAAGAATTTTTTTTTTATGTAGAAATATTGACAAAACTTTAATCACGTATGAAGTACCAAAATTTATTAAGATATCATATAAGAAGTTGCTGACATAAATGTGACATAATTCATATGTCAGTGAATTTAGGGATTGCCAAAAATGCCCTTCAGGGCATTTGGGCATTTTGGTCCGAAAAATAGCTACAAATATACGGTATGTGATTATGTTTAAGGTTAAAGTTGCGTGGAAGTATTTTTTTGCCCTAGGACCTGCAGTGACACAAACGGAAACGTTAGGGACTTTATGCAGTAAACTCTACAAATTTATGTTTATTTTCTTATAAAAAAAAGTCAACAAGAAAAAAATTAGAAAAAAATCTAATAAAAATCCTTAATAATATTGCTTATCTAATAATTGTGGGCCATTTCAGTGAAGGATAATTAACATATTTCTGGAGAAGGCCCAAAAGGAATATATTAAACGCAGCGTTTCGCAAAAGCCTCATTATATATCGCCCCTTTCCCCAGTAGGGTTTCCTCTTATCAGTTATCACATTCACAGTCACAAGCAACCGCAATTAGGGTTTCCACCACAATCTCAATTCTTACTTTCTCAGCCATGGATCTCACCAAGAAACGCAAGGCCGATGAGAACGGAAGATCGTATCCCTTAACCGCCGATCTCGGGAACCCAATGGCCGCCGTGCCGCCGTCTTCGATGGGCATCCTTGCTCCCGAAGACGCAGAGAAGATCCTCGAGCCCTTCACCAAGGAGCAGCTCCTTCCGATTATTCGCGCCGCCGTGCTCCGCCACCCCGACGTCTTGGAGGCCGTGCGCGCCGTCGCCGACGCCGATCCCGTCCAGCGCAAACTCTTCGTCCGCGGCCTCGGTTGGGAGACCACCACGGAGAAATTGCGTCAGGTGTTTTCCACTTATGGGGAACTGGATGAGGCGAATTCCATCGTAATTACCGATAAGAATACCGGGAAATCGAAGGGTTACGGGTTTGTGACGTTTAAGCACATCGATGCTGCGATATTAGCATTGAAGGAGGCCAATAAGAAGATTGACGGGCGGATGACGGTGACTCAGCTTGCCGCTGCTGGAAATTCAGGTAATTCTCATTCGAGTGATGTAGCGTTGAGGAAGATTTATGTTGGTAATATTCCGTTTGAGATTTCCTCCGAGAGATTGTTGGCTCACTTTTCGATGTACGGGGAGATTGAGGAAGGGCCATTAGGATTTGATAAGCAGACTGGAAAGGCCAAGGGTTTTGCCTTTTTCGTGTATAAGACAGAGGAGGGTGCGAAGGCCTCATTGGTAGACCCCATGAAAACTATCGATGGTCATCAGCTTGTGTGTAAGTTGGCTACAGATAACAAGAAACCGAAGCCAAATGCTGGACCACCAGGCGGAATGGCTCCTGGTATGCCGAATTCTGGGCCTATGGGTATGCCGCCACGGAATTATGGTATGGGAGGTTATATGGGATACGGCCCAGGGCCTAACATGCCTCAGCCACCGCAGCAGGGTGGAATGGTGCATCAGAATGTAGGCTACAACACTGCAATGGGTGGGCCTGGAGGACCCGGAGGTCAAGGTTATGGTGGTGGATATGGAGGTGGTGCATCAGGGTATGATGGAGTAGGTGGGGCTGGAGCCGGGGAGTATGGTGGAGGCATGGGTAGTGCTGGGGGATACAGAATGCCTCCTAGTAGCTTGGGAATGCAGGGATCTGGGGGTTATCCTGATAGTGGGAGCTATGGGCTTCAGTCGGCGTATCCTCCGCAGCCAAACCACCCTGCTGGTCCAGGGCCTAGACTTCCGGCCTACCAGGGCATGCCACCATATTGAGGTATTGATTATATGTGACTTATTCAAATCTGTTGTTGTGTTACGTACTTAAGTGCATGATTACTTCATATATTTGTGGTAGCCAAATGTTTGATTCTGATTTAATGTCTAATAGGTAGATAAAGGTAGTTTCGTAACTGAGTTGACTCTGGTCGTAGGTATCTAATTGGGTTACATTTAATTAGATGTCTCAATTTGACTCTTGACATAGATCACCTTGTTTGATTGTTGTCTGAGTGAAATATGGTACCACATACATCTTGGTTAGTAAAAGAATGCTCCTACTTGTTGTTAGTTGTGTGGTCACAGACTAGGGGGTCATGCTTCCTGGTGGTGCTTCTGTTTTTTTTTATGCGCCATGGCCTTTGACTGTAAACATTAAGCAGATTTCATGCAATCTTTCCTAATTATAAAGATTTAGGGGCTGTGATTGTAATTCATATTGACGTGCTTGATTAGCCGAGTTCAAGGGTGCATCACTTGTATCATAGTATAATCTTTCTGTTGACTTGTTTTTTGAGTTTGAATTGGATTGATGGATTCGGTTTTGCATTTACATGTTCAGGTATTTGACAGATTCTTGGGCGCAAATGTTTTAAATGGTTGTGGTGATTATGTGATTCCCGACTGTGAAATCTTTGGTTGATAAATGGACTGCTGTAGATCTTTGGATGCTCAACCTACTTGTGGATTTATGAGCTATAATTGTGCTAGAATGAGCTCAAAGTTGTTACTTGAGACTTGCTGTATTATGTGATAAGTGGCTCTGAAGTGTTCTAAACATGGGTTTGCTCTTTAGTGCTGAGCTTTAGTTTTATCTCTGCTGTGTTTTTGTTTCTAGTTCATTGTAATATCTTTTTACCAGTCATTTTTACGGATGTTGCTTACTTGTCTATGTTCTCTGCTTGAATGTTTTAAGTGCTTATGCTGTGGCTTCTGTGGATGCCCTTTCCTACCTTTGTGCCGTAGATTTCAGGGTGAGGTTGGCATCTTTTTGTAAGGTCATGGACCTCATGGTATAGTGTAACTGCACTTAGTCCATCCTGCACTTAGGAGTATAAGTGAATACTTACTTCCTTTGGTTTGATTTCCTTGAATTTTCTTTTATGGAATAAATAAATGGGTTCTCTAAAGATCTGTTTTGGCTTTGTGGCAAGGATAGTATGCATTCCTCAAATGTTTTCTTGTTCTCAAATTCATTTCCAATAGAAATTGATCATTTTGCTACCTGATAATAAGTAAAGTCTTTTAATATGTAGGTTTCTCCTACTTACTACATATGTTACCTAGTTTTCCCATAGTCCTTTTTCCACCTGTCAATTATGGATTTAGGTGGTTCTTATTGAATGGAAAACCAGCCTTTGATGTGCTTATGTTGGCTAGTTAGCTTAATCTTTATGCTGGGATCTGCCTTTTCATTTACATTGTTCCTTGTGGTATTTATGAATTTTTCATTTGGGTTGATACTGTGTAATTGGGATTGAAACTAACAAAGAGGATTTGTGATGCAAACCTTTCTGACCTCTTTCCTGCATGATAGATATCGGTCTTCAGAAATTTAATAACTGAAATTGTGTGGGGCATATCTGTTATATGGATTTTATCGGAAGCTTTTGTCTATTTTAATTTCCATTTGTCATCCTTTTCCTTATGGCTTTGAAACATTTGTTTTGCGATGGAGGAATTAAGCTTTTATGTAGATATATTCATTGGTTCTGTTAGAAATAATTTGTTTGGTGTTATGCATATGAATAAAGACTTGTGAGAGAAGTTCTTGGTTGATTTTTGAACTTGTCCTTTTGTTATATGTTGTCATCTTTTGGGATATTTATCTTGTGACCCATTTAATCGGTGAAAAATATGCCCATCTTGACAAAAGTGGGTTGTGTGTAGCAAGTTTTGTATATTTAACTAGTGGATACATTGTCAAAAATATAATCTTGAAAGTGGGAGTAGTAGTTCCTGTTACTTTCATGCTGTGCTATTTAACAGGGATGATGCATTGTAATAGTAAATTATACAAACAAGAATAAATTTTATTTGGCCATTTTCTATTCGTATATCTTTTACATACGAGTATAAAAATTATTGCAATGAAATAGCTGAGAATCAGTGCAGCTAGTTTGATCCCTAATTGTGTTCCTGGTTTCTTAAATCAACTTGGCTAAAGCAACAAAGCAAACCACTTATTCAGACTCTTTTTTAAATAAAAAACCAACGTACCTAAAGTAACAAAGCGTACCAATTCCTGATCGTTTTTCTGATTATTCGTCATGTAATTTAAATTTGTAAGCAGCCTGTTAGATGGTTGATTAATTAGTGATCCTTCAATGATCTTTATTCCGTGCGTTTAGTAAAATGTTTCCACTTGCTTCGACGGAAGACAACAGGAGGAAACAACTAACAGAATTATTTTTAAGAATAAATAGCATAGTGAATAGTAATTTAAAAGAAGTTAAATAATTCGCTCAAGAGTTGAGATTAAAACGTTGTAGAAATGTGAGATTATAAGTAGAATGAACGTCTCCCATATTATATCAAAGTATCAAACCATCAGCTAATGTGAGATATAAGTAGGATTAACATCGCCAATATTATATCAAACCATCAGCCTTTGTAGATTTTATTTTAAAATCAATCGGTGATAGGAGCAATTAATAAGGCTAATATAGTTCAGGAGGTTCTATCATAAATTTTAATGTCAATAAGAAAACTTGCCTATAACACAAATAAAATAGTTCCATTTGCAAACAATTTGTTGACTAGAGACTTCCAATATCATATTGTAGCGGATAAATGGTCGATTTTGTCTCATAATTTGGAGTGAATTTCGGACGATTGGAATCGATGTGACAATCAAAATTATACACTGATTACCTAAACGTTACTTTTTCAAAATTACACTGATTTTGTAAAATTACATGCGTATTGTTTAAAATTATACTTTGATTGCTCACCAGAACTTTTCCACGAGTCATTTTATTCTAATAAATGAAACGATGAATACTAAAAGTTAAAACCTGAACAGTGGAACATTTTCAGGTAAATGTCCTAAACGATGAGACAAAATCAATCATTTATCCCCAATAGCACTAATAGTTAATAAACGCCTTAAACGATGGTACAAAATCAATCATCTATCCCCAATAGCACTAATAGTTAATAAACGCCTTAAACGATGGTACAAAATCAATCATTTATCCCCAATACGTTTCGTTTGCAAACAATTTCGTGAATTAGAAGAGTGAGTCTTCCACTATCTCAGTGTAACACTTACTACAAGTTTCATTCGCACATCATTTTTTTAATTAGAAGAATGAGTCTTCCACTCCCACGTTAATTGTGAAGATAGTAGTAATTCTTTGCTCATCGTGATTTCTGTGTTATTTTCCACAACTAAGTCTCCTTCATTCTTCTTCGTCGTTATTCTCCCTTAATCTCTCCTTGATTTTCTTTCCTGAATTCTATCATTATTTTTCCTTTAACTGAGTGCTGAACAATCAGTCGTATCGTGTCGCGGAAGCACAATGTGAGTTGTATAACTAGCTCCATCACTTCTCTCCAAATTCTCACATCAAAACACATTTCAAATATCAACATGGCACCACCAACACTTGTAACTAAGCTTGTTTTGAGTGCATTTTTTGTGCTTCAGATTTGTGCATTTGCGAGCGCACGCCGCACCTCATCGATGGCGAAGAGGCACCAGCAGTGGATGACGGGATTCGGGCGCAGCTACAAAGATGCCGAGGAGAAGGCCCACAGGTTCAAGATATTCAAGGCCAATGCCGCCTTCATCGACACCTTCAACGCCGGTGAGAACTGCTCCCACACGCTCGCCATCAACGAGTTCGCTGATCTCACTCATGAGGAGTTCATGTCGACTAGAACTGGAGCCATGGTGGGGATGGAATCTCTCCGGACCTCGTCTGCGTTCATGTACGCAGAAGCGGACGACGATGATATTCCGGACAGCGTCGACTGGAGAGCAAGGGGTGCCGTCACTCAAGTTAAGAATCAAGGCCAATGTGGTAAGTCAAAAACACAATTTTTATGATTCAATTTAGCGATGATGTTCAATATATATATACCATTTTGTTACGGATTTCAGTATTCCATGTCGGTTGTGTTAGACAATATATGTAAGGTTTATAAATCAAATGAGCAATCTTTCTCATTTAGTCTATAAATCCTACACCAGTTGCTATCACGATCGATGTGGGACATTGAGTCCGTAACATATTGGTGTTTTCATTGAAAGGTCCCAACGGCTCAAAGTAGTGGCCTATGAAATGGTGACCTAGAAAAGGAGTCACTCGTGACCAAAGAGTATGTTTGAGAGCCAACTTAGAATAGTGACCGACAAAATTGTAACATGGGAAAGATGGCATGCCATGGCCAACAAGAACGTTGCAGTGGCATACCTACGTGGTAACAAGAGTTTATATTATTAAAGACAACTAAAATTGTTCGATTCATAAGTTTTTTGTTTTAAAACAAATTTTGTGCAAATAAGCCAGAATATGACTTTTATATCTGTAATTACGCACTCTTAAATCGAAAATCCTGAATATACCACTATGATGTTTGCTTTTAAGTTTTATAAGTGATTGACGTAGAATTTTATGGGATGAGTTCTCGTATTTAGTCATTCACATTTAGAGACACATGGGATATTGCAGGAAGTTGTTGGGCATTTTCGGCAGTTGCAGCAACAGAAGGCATAAACCAGCTGACCACCGGGGATCTGGTTTCTTTGTCCGAACAAGAGCTCATTGATTGCGACAATACCCAAAGCCAAGGATGCCACGGCGGATATCCCGACAAAGCGTTCCAGTACATCGCTGATAACGACGGCCTCTCACCCGACTCAGACTACATCTACGAAGCAACCGATGGCAGTTGCAGCCCTGAGCGAGCGACTTCCCGCGCCGGCAAGATCAGTGGGTACGAGAATGTCCCGGCCAACGACGAGGCGGCGCTGATGAAGGCCGTGGCTAACCAGCCCGTCTCTGTCGTCATTGATGCTGGCGGAGCCGGGTTTCGGTTCCACAACAGCGGCGTCTTCACGGGAGAGTGCGGGACGGAGATGAACCATGCGGTGACGGTCGTCGGCTACGGCGAAAGTAGCGACGGAATTAAGTATTGGTTGGTGAAGAATTCGTGGGGAACGGGATGGGGAGAGGATGGATATGTGAGGATTCAAAGGGAGAGTGGAAATGTTGAAGGACTTTGTGGCATTGCTAAGTGGGCATCCTATCCCGTTGCTTAAATTATTATTATTATTATTATTATTATTATTATTATTATAAAAATGTCGCGCACATCAAAAGATAGTGTTATTTTATATGTGACACATTTATAAAAATATTTATATACAGTATTACTCCGTCTAAGGTAGTTGAGTTGTTTTTATTTTTGCACTCAGTTTTACAAAAATGAAATAGTACATAGTTAAAATGGAGAGAGAGTAATGTAAGAGAGAGAATAATGCAGAAAAGAGTGCAAAAAGAAACGAACTAACTACCTTGAGACGGAGAGAGTGTTTTGTTAATTAGTACTGTACTATTAATTTTTCACTACGAGTTTCGTTTTATGAATCCAGAGTCGGTAATCCAAATCAATCCAAATCATATGAAAGTACTACTATATGGATATAGTTCATGTGTGACAAGCTATTTAATAGTATTTCAAATTGATGAAACTTCAAATAAGTTTGGAATGTTGAACAACCAATTCTACCAAACAATCACGGAGCAGGAAAATAGCATGTAACCGAAAATTGAAGTAACTGTAATTGATAGGGTTTCAAAGGGGGTAAGAAAATTCACTTCAGAATATAGAGCTTTAAAGGACAAGAAGAAACGGATTATAAAGATGAAAACTTTGTTAAAATGTTTAGCAAATGTGAATAAAATTAAGCTCGATTGTATATAAATAAAACTGGCTGGTCCAATTACAATTTATTTTTAAATGAGTTAGTAATGATAAATCAAGGGTTTCTGTCCATAGTATGCACGCGTTTGTACAAAAATATCACTCTCTTTGAAATCTATACCCCAAGGCCAAGAGCTACCACCAAATGGTGCCTTTTATGAAAGAATTAACAAAAATAAAATAAAATGATGCTTTCAAAATCTTACTTTTTGTAAGTGGGATTGTAATCTTGATTTGTTGTAAAGTTATTTTAGGCTTGATGAAAAAAAGAGTAAATGCGTATATTTTGATTATCATAAAATACTTATATATCTCATGTTAAATTAGAGCAAATTATCAAATGAATTAAAAATTTAAGTCGAATTCGGAGCAGTCCCATATACTTTCTAAAAAACAACTATATATCACAAAGTTTACAAAATGTACAATTATCCAATTCTAAATTTTCCAATGGCCTATGTGCGTATTGCCTCTCGCCATTAAAATTTTCAATCACGAAATATTATTAAATTAATTCTATTATAGGAGTATCGCTTAAATTAAGTTTCAAACGGAATATTAGATTATGAAATTTCAGTTTTTTCCAATTATTGATTCAGTGCAAAACCTCTGGTGCCTCGATGTTGTACATAATTTTCTTTCTTTGGTATCCTTCTTCTCCCCATTTTCTCTCTCTTTCCCTAATTGGTACTATAACTCTTTGGCAATTTGCCCAAATTGTTTTGTTCTCATAGGTTAACCATGCTGCTTTTCTCTCTCATCACTCTATTTTAATTCCATGTTAATATATAATTATGATGAGAAATCATTTTCAATTCACATAACGTCTCCGCTGGTGTAGGGTCTTGTTTTGCACCTTTGATTTTCAATCAAGATTTTTGTCATTCAGGTATAAGTTGTTTCATCACTTTCACTTCTCCATCAAAACTTGCCTAGTTAAAATTCTTGAGTTCCCATTGCAGTTTATTTTATAATGAGTACACAATGATATTTTATTTGTTTTTGTGACTCTGTCAATAGTATTGCCGGTCATCGCAAGTCTAGCTAAATTTTCTACATCGATTATATGAGTGGTTTTTCTCCAACATTTTATTTCAATATCCTACTGATAATGCACGCATTTGTTTATAAATATCTTATCTTTGCAAGGTAAACCCTAATCGTACGTCAAGAGCTAGCAAGTAACAAATGGTGCATTTTAAGTGAAAAGACATTTAAGATCTTGCCTTTTGTAAGTGGGATTATGATCTTGATTGTTTTAAGTACACGTAATTAATATAGTATGATGTTTGAATCATATGCTTGCTGAAAAATAAAGTTAGGATTTGGCTTTTTCTAGTGATTTTATTGCGGCATTTGCTATAGAATCAGCGGAATTTTACTTTTACCTGCATTCGTTTTCGGTATTTTGTAAAAATAATAATCAAAGGAATAACCACTTCCCTCCATAATTGGAATCTGGATCAGGTCACAAGAAACAAAATTTATAGGATCAACATTTTCTTCTCACTATATATAACCAAGATATGACGTACTCTATGTAATTGCTAACTCTACTACCTCCCTAGTCATACAATTAATCGAACAACTGACCTACAAATCATGCAATTTGTTTCATTTCAACACAAATCACCAATCTCCAACACCGATACTTTCCTTACTAATTAAACCAAAAAAAAAAAAAACTCCTCTCAAAACTCCATATTTACACTACAAAATAAATTTGAACAAAAAATTAGAAAAAAAAAAAGGCAAATCACCTACAAATAATGACTCAACCCTAATTCTGGCCAGGATTATATACGTAACCTAATGAACTTCAATGACCAAAATAAGTAATACTAATAAATCAAGAAACAAACAACCCCTTAACAAAGAAAAAATATCACAATTTAACACCCTTATTCTCTCTCACAATATATTAATTCCATATCAATACTAATTTAATCGTGATGGGAAATCATTTTCAATTCGCAGAATCTAACTACCTAAGTATCTCAGTGGGTCTTGAATCTTGCCTTGCCTTTGATTTTCTATCCTCAATTTTTGTCATTATCTTTCTTATATTTTATGTCTGAATACCAAGTCCTGCCCTATCCTCTAGAAATACCTTCCTCACTTCTCTTCAACTCCTCACATAAAAAAAAAACACTTAAAAATTTCTAACATGGCACCAACACTTTTAGCTAAGCTAATTATCTTCACTGCATTTTTTCTACTTCAGGTTTGGGCTTCCGAGAGCGCAGCCGCCCGCACCTCATTAATGGCGGATCGTCACCAGCAGTGGATGGCAGAAGTCGGCCGCACCTACAAAGACGCCACGAACATGGCCCCCAGATTCAAAATATTCAAGGCCAACGCAGCCTTCATCGACGCATTCAATGCCGCCGGAAACCGCTCTTATACCCTCGCCATCAACGAATTCGCCGATCTCACAAATGAGGAATTCCTGTCGACTAGAACTGGACTCGACATGGGATCTCATTCTCACCGAAACTCTTCTTCTTCGTTCATGTACGCTGACGTCGCTGATGCTCCGGCCAGCGTCGACTGGAGAACCAAGGGCGCCGTCACCGATGTTAAGAATCAAGGCCACTGCAGTAAGTTCCATATATGACCTAAAAATGGGTAAATTGTCGGAAAAACATGAAATTTAGTCAAATTGCAGTATATCCCGCAACTTTAAAAATCAAACGAAAAAAATTAAGCATTAAGTTTGAGTTTCTTCGCGACAAAACTTCATTTTTCAAAATTGTCTTAATCGAAAAATCAGACGTGAACGTAACCGCCTATGAGTTCACCGATGCCACCTATTTATAAAGAAAACAATACTGTTTGGCTAAAAATTAGTTTCAAGAACATATTACATGTAGATGACCGTATTTTTTCCCCGTGGGATGATTGCAAACAAATCCAAATTTAATGATTTTTCGTATTTATTTTTACTGTTGCGGGATATGAGACAAAATTTATAGTTTTAACGGTACGTTTGAGAGCCAACTTAGAGTGGTAACATGGGAAAGATGACATGCCATGACCAATGAGAACGTAGCAGTAGCATACCCACATGGGAATAAGAGTTTAGATTATGAAAGACCCAGGTTTGGTTCTTGGCTGTGTATTTCAGTTGTTATTTTTGAAAAACAACTAAAATTGGTTCGATTAGAAAGTTTTTAATTTTAAAACAAATTTTTAGGCAAATATGCCAAAAATGATTTTATAATCGGTGATTACGCACTCTTAAATCAAAAATCCTGAATACGCCACTAAGACGTTGGTTTTGAAGTTTATAGTCAATTGACATGAAACATTAAGGGATGAGTTCTCATATTTGGCCAGTAACACATATATACTTGATTCGACATGTGCAGGAAGTTGTTGGGCATTTTCAGCAGTTGCAGCAACAGAAGGCATAAACCAGCTGACTACCAGGGATCTGGTTTCTTTGTCCGAACAAGAGCTCATTGATTGCGACAATACCCAAAGCCTAGGATGCCGCGGCGGATATCCCGACAAAGCGTTCCAGTACATCGCCGATAACAACGGCCTCTCACCCGACTCAGACTACATCTACGAAGCAACCGATGGAAGTTGCAGCCCTGAGCGAGCGACTTCCCGCGCCGGCAAGATCAGCGGGTACGAGAATGTCCCGGCCAACGACGAGGCGGCGCTGATGAAGGCCGTGGCTAACCAGCCCGTCTCTGTCGTCATTGATGCTGGCGGAGCCGGGTTTCGGTTCCACAACAGCGGCGTCTTCACGGGAGAGTGCGGGACGGAGATGAACCATGCGGTGACGGTCGTCGGCTACGGCGAAAGTAGCGACGGAATTAAGTATTGGTTGGTGAAGAATTCGTGGGGAACGGGATGGGGAGAGGATGGATATGTGAGGATTCAAAGGGAGAGTGGAAATGTTGAAGGACTTTGTGGCATTGCTAAGTGGGCATCCTATCCCGTTGCTTAAGTTATTATTATTATTATTATTATTATTATTATTATTATTATTATTATTATTATTATTATTATTATAAAAGTGTCACGCACATAAAAAAATAGTGCTATTTTATATGTGATACATTTATATACTACTATATTTTGTTGTTAATTTTTCATCGCGAGTTTCATTTTATGAATCCAGCGTTAGTAATCCAAATTATTAATTATATGGATGATATCAGTTGTGTGACTAGCTATTTAATAGTATTTCAAATTGATGAAACTTCGAATTAATTTGGAATGTTGAACTATCAATTCTACCAAACAATCACGGATTAAGGGAAATAGAGCTTTAAGGGAACAAAGAAGAAATGGAGATTATAAAGATGATCTTTGTTAAAATGTTTAAGTAGCAAATGTGTATAAAATTAAGCTCCATAGTATAAATCAAACTGGCCGTTCCAATGTCTACAATTTATTTTAAAATGAGTTAATATCAAGGGTTTCTGTCAATATTAGTGGTATGCACGCGTTTGTACGGAAATATCTCACTCTCTTTGAAAAGCTAAACCCTAAGGTCATGAGCTAGCAACAAATGGTGCCTTTTATAAAAGAATTAATTAATAAAAATACAATAAAATGGTGCTTTCAAAATCTTACTTTTTGTAAGTGGGATTATAATCTTGATTGTTGTAAAGTTATTGTCACGTCCGCATTCTATAAGCATAGAAAACATGGTTGATCGTGACTATGAGAGAGTTAAAGAAGCGGGGAAGAAAGGGGGATTATAATCTTTGATTGTTGTAAAGTTATTTTATGCCTATTACATGTACTCTAACTAATATGAGGTTTGCATTATATGCTTGCTGAAAAAGAGTCATAACACAAACGCGAAGTTTTGATTATCATAAAATCATTATCTATATCTTGTTAAGTTTAGGGCAAATTGTAAATGCATTAACAATTTTGGTCAAATTTGGGTCAATCCCATATATGTTCTAAAAAAACAATAAACACAAAGTTTAACAAATACTCCTTCCGTTCCACAATAATATGCATTCTTTCATTTTTAATTCGTCCCACAAGAATGTGCACTTTCAAATTTTGGAACTCCTTTCTCTCTAATAAGTTGGGTTCATTCTCCACTAACAATACTTTATTTACCTTTTCTCCCTACCTCTCTCTTACTTTACCAATTGTGCAATATTAAAACCCGTGCCGAACCCGAAGTACATATTTTTTAGGGACGGAGGGAGTATACAATTATCTAATTCAAAATTTTCAAATGACCTATGTGTAGAAATTTTAGTGACATGTCATATAAGCATGTACAGATTTAAATGATGTACTAACATATATGTATACTGATTATAGTAATTTAAATTACGAAATATGATAAAATACCATTATATCCCTTAAGTTTCAACCAGATTAGTAAGTTTCAGATTTACCAATTGTTTCATTGGTACGAAATGACGTATTTTTTGTGGTGCTCGATATTGTAAATATTTTTCTTTCTTTTTCCTTACTATTATTGCAAATAAGATTCGTATCATTCTTTACCCCATTTTCTCCCTCTTACCCTAACTCTGGCAATTCGACCAAATTGTTTTGTTCTCATAGGTTACCATGCTTTCATTTTCACCTCTCTCTCTCTCTCATCAATCTATTTTAATTCCTTATTAATTTAGTAATTATTTATGATGAGAAATCATTTTCAATTCACATATCGTCTCCGTGGGTCTAAGGTCTTGTTTTGCGCCTTTGATTTTCTATCAAGATTTTTGTCATTCAGGTATAAGTTGTTTCATCACTTTCACTTCTCCATCAAAACTTGCCTAGTTAAAATTCTTGAGTTCCCATTGCAGTTCAATTTCACATGACTATACAATTGATATTTTATTTGTTTCTGTGACTCTGTCAACATAATTGTATTGATATTTTATTTGTTTCTGTGACTCTGTCAACAATATTGCCAGTCATTGCAAGTCTAGCTAAAATTTCGGCATCGATTATACGAGTGGTTTTTCCATAATTTTATTTCAGTATCCTACTTATAATGCACGCATTTAACTTGTTTATAAATATCTTTCTCTTTGCAAGCTAAACCCTAATCGTACGTTAGCAAGAAACAAATGGAGCATTTTACTTGAAAAAGTGCATTTAAAATCTTACCTTTTGTAAGTGGGATTATGATCTTGATTGTTGTAAAATTATGTTATTCCTTGTACATATAATTATTCTGATGTTTGAATCACATGCTTCCTGAAAAATAAAGTTAGGGTTTGGTTTTTTTCTAGGAATTTTACTTTTACATGCATTCGTTTTTGGTATTTTGTAAAAATATCATCGACAGATTAACACTTCCTTGCATTATTGGTATCCAGATCAAGTTAGTGACGGATACAAGAAATCTTGGAACATGTTTGGTAGGGTAGATAACTCATTTATATTTGGAATTCTATGACTGAAAATGACACTATGTTTGGAATTCTATGATCAAAAATGACATCTTTGGTCGTAGAATTCCAAACATAGATAAATTATCTACCCACCAAACAAGTTCTCTATGTATTGCTAACTCTACTTCCTCCCTCCTTAGACAATTTATCGAACAACGACCTATAAACCATGCAGTTTATTTCATTTCAACACCAATCACCAACCTTCAACACCGATATTTTCCTAACTAATTCCAAAAATTCTCGTCTCAAAACTCCATATTTACACAACAAAATAAATTTGAACAGAAAAATTGAGAAAATTGAAAAAAAGGCAAATCACCTACAGATAATGACTCAGCCCTAATTCTGGCCAGGATTATATTCGTAACCTAATGAACTCCAATAACCAAAATAAGTAATACTAATAATTCAAGAAACAAACAACCCCTTAAGAAAGAAAAATTATCACAATTGTGATGGGAAATCATTTTCAATTCACAGAATCTAACTACCTAAGTATCTCAGTGGGTCTTGAATCTTCTCTTACCTTTGATTTTCCATCTTAATTTTTTGTCACCGTCTTTCCTATGTTTGGAGGTCCGAATACCAAGTCATGCCCTATCCCTCTATAAATACCTTCATCACTTCACCTCAACTCCTCACATAAAAAAAAAAAACACTTGAATATCCAACATGGCACCAACACTTTCATCTAAGCTAATCTTTGCTGCATTTTTTCTGCTCCAGGTTTGGGCTTCCGAGAGCGCAGCCGCCCGCACCTCATTGATGGCGGATCGTCACCAGCAGTGGATGGCGGAAGTCGGCCGCAGCTACAAAGATGCCGCGGACAAGGCCCGCAGGTTCAAAATATTCAAGGCCAACGCCGCCTTCATCGACGCATTCAATGCCGCCGGAAACCGCTCTTATACCCTCGCCATCAACGAATTCGCCGATCTCACAAATGAGGAGTTCCTGTCGACTAGAACCGGATTCAAGATGGGATCTCATTCTCACCGGAACGCTTCTTCTTCGTTCATGTACGCTGACGTCGCTGATGCTCCGGCCAGCGTCGACTGGAGAACCAAGGGCGCCGTCACCGATGTTAAGAATCAAGGCCACTGCGGTAAGTCAATGACCTAAAAAAAAATTCATTTTTAAAATTGTGTCCTAATCGAAAAATCAGACGTGTAGATGACCATATTTTTTCGCTGTGGGATAATTGCAAACAAATCCAAATTTCATGATTTTTCGAGTTTATTTTTAAAGTTACAGGACGTACATAAAAACCTGATGGTTTTTCTAATTGAGCAAATTGATGGCAAAATCATGAAATTTGATCAAATTCTAGTTCATCCCGCAATTTTAAAAACTAGCCTGGAAATATGAAATTTGAATGTCTTCAGTTATCTCATGGCGAAATTTTTTTGATGAAATTATATCTGATATAGAACAAATCATACTTAGACGTAACCACCAATAACTCAAACGATGTTGTATTTTTATAAACAAAACAAATTTGTTTAGTTGAAAATCATCATCGATGTAGACAACTATGGTTTATTTGAGGACAATCTAAATTTCATAAATTTCTCGGCTAATTTTAAAAGTTGTGTGAGATACTAAAAATTAATCAAACTTCTTCAATTTGCCATTTTTTATCATAGATAAAAATCAATGAGTTTCATCCTAAAAAATGTGGTTTCAGTTCTTTCTTTACACGATTGTGGGATAATTATATTTTATTCTTAGTTTCAATTGTCAACACATATGATATTATCGCAGGATGTTGTTGGGCATTCGCGGCCGTTGCAGCAACAGAAGGTATAAACCAGCTAAGCACCGGCAAACTTGTTTCTCTGTCCGAACAAGAGCTCGTTGATTGCGAGACCCGGAGCAGCGGATGTTTCGGGGGATACCCTGACGCGGCTTTCGAGTACATCGCCAGCAACGGCGGCCTCTCGGCCGAGTCGGACTACCCCTTCGAGGGGGCGGACGGCAGCTGCAGCCCCGAGCGGGCGGCCACCCGCGCCGGCAAGATCAGCGGGTACGAGAGTGTTCCGGCCAACGACGAGGCGGCACTGATGAACGCGGTGGCGAACCAGCCCGTCACCGTGGGCATCGACGCCAGCGGGGAGGAGTTCAAGTTCCACCGCAGCGGCGTTTTCTCGGGAGATTGCGGGACGAATCTGAACCACGCGGTGACGATCGTGGGCTACGGCGAGAGTGGCGACGGAATGAAGTATTGGTTGGTGAAGAATTCGTGGGGGGAGAGTTGGGGTGAGAATGGGTATGGGATGATTCAGAGGGAGAGTGGGAACATGGGAGGGCTTTGTGGCATTGCCATGAAAGCATCTTATCCAGTTGCTTAGATGGATTATAGAATTATTAATATGTATTGTATGAATGTTTCCTTCCTCTTCCATGGAACACAAGAAAATAAATATTAAACCCCAGATATTGGGTACTACCAATGGAGTGAAGTGTCATAGTTGATGAGTAAAGAGTTGTTTAAGAGCATCCACACTGGTGGACTAGCCGGTGCCCTAGCCGCCGGTGAGCAGCTAGGCATCCGGCTAGTCTACCATTGCGTGCGGCTAATTACAGGACGGACGAAAAAAGCCCTAGAGGTCGTCCATGGAAGTTTCTTTTTTTTTTTAAAATTGGAGTAGTAGTTTGTTTTTTTTTTTTTTTTTGTAGTATGTTTTTTTTTTGTTTTATTTTATCGAATTATGTTTGAACTTTTTCCATTTTTTTTTTCAATTTGATTTCGTATTTGTTATTTAATTTGCTGGACTAGGGCATTGGTTAAACTGTTGTTTGGCTAAGATATTGGTTTGCTAGTCCATGATAGTGTGACAGGAGGAGTTTTAGGCTGGGCTCATTGCCAGTCCACACTGCCGTGGATGCTCTAACTTTTGGTGTTATTAATTAACCGTGAAATGTAAATTGAGAGCTATTGTTTTATGTCTACTTCTTATTTCTATATTAATTGTTATCAATCATTTAATGGTGATGGTAGGATACAAAATCGTGAATCTGATGATCTAGATGTAATTGAGGCATGGATATCCGTTGTCTCATGGGCCCCTAAGGCCCACTACATAAGCCCATATGCATTCTGTAATCTAGGAATGATCTATAAGTAAGCTCTTCAATACTTTGAATTCCATTTGTTGTCATTAAGCTTGTTGATTAGCATTTCAAAATTGAAAGCACTTCAATTATGATCTCAATAGTTCATATAAAAAAGTAAGGATATTAGTTGTGTGACTATTTTGATTCCAAATTGATAAGAACTTCAAAATTTTGAGTGTTGAACAAACAATTACAGCTTCATCCAACTGCTTTTAAATTTTCAAGAACAATTAAAATAACTGAATGGCAATGAATAGAAATGATCAAATATCAAGTCCAAAACCAGCTAGGTTGCAAGATCATCAAGCTGGCTTGTTGAGGCACAATTTAGAGTAAACTAGAATAGAATCTAGAAATAGCCCCACAACAAACAACTCAGAGGATACACCAAAATAGTGGAATTAGCTATAGGTGGATTTGAGAGAAAGGAACAAACTAGTGATGAGATCAGGCTCGTTTGCCGCTGCTGGGGTTTGTTTTTGTGCAGAGCTTCCAGCGGCCTTTGGCGCGTCTGCGCTTGATGAGTGCTCTCCCACTGGTGGTGCTCATACGCTTGCGGAAGCCATGCGTTCGAGCCAGCGATTTTCGTGATCTGTTCCTCTTGGTTTGGCACAGCAAGTATTTGGATGCGCGCACAACTAGCCCGCGCCTCTTCTCACTTGCCTTGCCAATGCTGGCACTCAGACATAGCCCCAATGACAATCCTAGGATTAACAACACAAACAATTTTTCAACTAATGAAAAGGGGTATCAACATGCTCCAATTCTTGAATCCTAAAGATCAATTTTTTATTATAACCATAACCCAGTTTCATGACAGGTGAACTAAAAGAGACAAGCACTAAGTACATTCTTCAATTCTTGAATCCAATAACCATAACCAAGTTTTATGACAGCACTAAACTAAAAGGAACAAGCACTACTTACATTCTTCAATTCTTGAATCCTAAAGATCAAATTTTATTATAATCATGACCAAGCTTTATGACTGCATTGAACTAAATGGACAAAGACTACTTATATTCTTCAATTCTTGAATCCAAAAGATCAGATTTCATTATCACCATAACCAAGTTTCAAGACAGCATCCATCTAAAAGGAATAAGGACTACTTTAAATTCTTCAATTCTTTCAGAAGATCAAATTTTTAATGCATCCATAACCAAGTTTCAAGACAGCATTGAACTAAAAGGGACAAGCACTACTTATATTTTTCAATTCTCGAACCCAAAAGATCAAATTTTATCATAAATTTATAACCATAACCAAGTTTATGACAGCATTGAACTAAAAGGAACAAGCCCTGCTTATATTCTTCAAATCGTGAATCCAAAAGATCAAATTTACTATAACCATGACCAAGTTACATGGCAACATTGAACTAAAAGAGACAAGCACTACTTACATTCGTCTAAAACACACAGCATATGTGCAATTGTGATAAAAACAACCCACTCCACACCCTAGTCTCATCTATGAAGTTCACACATCTCAATCACACAACATAACAAAATCAAGTAAGTAAGAAACTGAAATTGAAACAATACACAATGGCAGAATTCAATTGCAATACCAATAAATCAAGAATTGCCAAATTTGAACAGAGAAGCCACAATCCTAAAACAAAACCTGAGAAGGAAGAAGCGGAAGAGAGGGAAAGAGATGATGGCGTGAAGGCGGAATGGAGAGGGCCAGAAGAAATCTGCGCCTTAGGTCTGGCGTTGAGTGAAAGAGAAGTAGCAGTTCTTGAAGCTAGCGAAAGTGAAGCTGAAGGTGTGCTCCCTCTGTAACACAGAGTTGTTCCCACTGAAAAGCAGGACGCCATTTTTTTAGCTTGATTTCTCACTCCCTTCGATACTGTTATCCAAATTCAGGGGTTTGTTTCTGCTGCCTTATCTTCAATTTCATTCAACCAAACGTTACAAATTTGTCGTGGGCTTTGTCTGTTGGGCCTTACATTGACACCATGGCCCATTTATATGGGCTCCACCATCAACTAATTGGGCCTAACTTTTAAAAAATGTTGGGCCTGCTTTAAGATCATGGACCTATTACTATGATTGCATTATCATTGAATTGGGCCAAAAGTTTGCCCAAATCTAACTTCTTTTTGTGTGTTTTAAAGAGTTCATTATAGTGGACGCAGAAAAAAAATAATTGTAGGAACTTTAATGTTTCAATAATTTACTAGGCAACAATTTGTTGAACATAATTGATCATAATTTCCACAGTTTATAAAGTGCAAGAAAAGAAAAGAATTATTCCAAATCTTGTTCCATAATTGTTGATAATTTCCACAATTGAGAGAAATTATTTTATCAACTCAATTGTGATTCAATAAAACTTTTGAGTGTAACTCAAATTGATTTTGAGTCTTAAAAGCTTTAAATTATGTCAGGTCTATAAGTACACCAAATCATGTCATATCATTCTCAGATGGCTTAAACTGACCAACTAAAATGTAAGACTAAAAATCAAACTTCACTTAATTTTTTAATTTTAGAAGCAATTATTATCCCCATCCAACAATGCTTTATGAAAAAAGAATAAAAATGAGGTGGCCACGCACATCAGCAGCCCAAAACTTTAATCAATAGTCTTTTAAAATAATTATATTCCAATAATAATAGATTTCACTAGAAAGTAGAAAGATTAATTAATCAGCACAGACCAATGTGCTGACTCAAATTATTTCTGCATGGCAATAAATTTCGTTTGTCACTTCCATTATTGGTTGACTATTACTACTTTGTCACGACATACCAATAATCATCAAATAATTCCGAAATATTCTTGTCACAGCCTCCGCCTAGCAATTGTTATCACGTAATTGAGGAATCACAAGTTTCATCCACTTTCACAAATATCAAACTCATTTAACTAGAAAGTTGGACCATAATTTTCAACTAGTTGCAATCAAACTCAATAACAAAATTTTGAATGTGACTACCACTTTTATTAAGAAAGTTACTTGTTTCAATACAACTCAAAGAGTAGGTTGACTTGTATCATACGTCAATTCATGAAATTTATTTTAGATGGTTTAACTAATCCACTTTCATTTGTCACTTAAAATGCCATTAATGTTAGTAATGATCGAGTGACTCGAGCCTAAAATTCAATAGGTTGAGTACAAATAATTAATACGATATTTAATTAGTGGTATTAAAAAACATAATTATTTCGCCCCAAACCTCAACCCAGAAAAGAAAGTGTTATAGTCTAATTTAGAATTAATAAATACACACATATTATTTAAATAATATAATAATTACATACAGAAATATAAAAAGATAAATAATTTAGAACGATTTAAAAAATTAAAATTGCATGTATATAAAGATTTTTGAAACAATAACTTGATGTTCCTAAAAAAATTATGATATTCCTCCTAACTTTTTAAGAAATAAGAGTTAAAAAAATAAAATATTTTGAGGGTGCGTGTGTGTTCACTCACAATCGCTGACAACATTTGGCATGATCTGAGGCATGGGCGCAAACACTCCATTGCATGCGAGTGAGGACCGGACGAATTTGGTCTGATTTGAGGTGCGGGCACAAACTCTCATTTGCACGGGAGTGAAGATTGAATCACTTGTGCAGATTGTAGAGCGGTCCAAGTCGTGTGGAATCGGTCGATCTAGAAGTGACGGTCATTTGGAAAATTTTTATTTTCCTCATTTTCTTTTATTTTAACTGTTTTTATGATTTGGGATTTCTTTTCTCGCATTTTATTTGTGGCATGTGAGTTATGAGTATTTGAGGGATAGCTAGAAAATATAATATGACATGTAATAGTAATAGGTTTTATGGTATGCAGTGTGAGTGTCTTAGTATTCAAATTGGGACCAAAACTTGACCTACCTATAGCCAATATCATTTTGAATAGCCATTCCATATAGATATGTTATTATCTAAGAAGTCCTATTTTCAATTTAATATGTTCTACTTTTCTATTGAAAGTATTGTGGGTAGCCGCCAATGGATAAAAATCGTTGACAACTAAAAAGAATAAAGAAAAGCCTATACCTACTCTTGACATTATATAATTGTACGTATATTTGCATGGAAGTTTCATCATGATACATGTTATATGGTTTTATAGCATAGTCTTAAAATAACTAAAATAATTTATGAAATCGTTAAAGACACATTAGTTTGGATTGAATTGTAGAAGGCGGCGTGGATGCAAAATCACAACCTTAGCTTATTTAAACTTTATTAATTGTCATAAGTTATAACTGTAATTAACAGCTAGAGCCTAGATGGATTAAATCAAATTAATTTCTTAACTGTTGAGGATTTATTTAGCTGCCTTATGGAGTTTCGAGTAACATTACCAATAAAATAAGAAAATTACTGTTAAAACAACTTTTGCATGATGTAAAGTCGATCATATATAATATAATTACAAAATTTAAACGTGTTAGGAACAATATTTTTAATTATTTTTTTTCAAAAAGAATGTGTTGTTGAGCACGTAAACATATTTTTAAAGTCAATGCAATATACGGAGTTGATTGATAAATTAAACATTAAAGAAAATACACCACGCATAAAGTTTCATTGCGTGCAAACTGCTCCATCTTCTTAATCTAAGAGAACTACATTGAAGTGAAATCAAAATTAGGTGAACAATAAAACTCCATTCCCATCTATTTAGAAATAATATTCAACCATTCCATATTTGGTAATTGTGAGATCGAAATATTTATCCGAGCATCTCCAATGGCAATAGGTCAGCCATAGGCCAGCCACAGGCTAGCCACTCTCTCTCCCTGCCACGTCATCAACACTAAAAATCCACCTGTCACATCATCATTTTAATCAAATAGGCTAGCCGCAATAAAAATAATTCAAAAACAACTACATTTGCGGAATTAAACACAAAATACGGAATTAAATTTACGACACATATACAGGAAAAATTCATTAATTTTATTTAAATAAAAAAAAGTACATTAACTAAAAATTAAAAAAATTACTCCCTCCGTTTCGCTATAGTTGAGGCGGAACTTTTGGGCACGGAGTTTTAGATATGAATGTTGTGTGTGTTAAATAAATAGATAAAAAAGTAAGAGAGAAGAAAAGGTAGAGAAAATAAAGTATAAAGTGAATAGAGTAGAGAGAATAAAGTAAGAGTGAATAAAGTAGAGAGAATAAAGTAAGTGAGAGTAAAGTAAGAAAGAGAAAAAAGTTACCAAATATGGAAATGACTCAACTATAAAGAAACTTCCCGAAATGGTAAAATGACTCAACTATAACGAAACGGAGGGAGTACATAATAAAAAAAATTCGGGCTTCCAAACACGAGCCACCGCCCCACTCTACTCCTCACTAATTTATTAAAAAAATATATTAAAAAATGCAATAAAATGCAATAATTTTATATAAATTAAAAAAGGTACATCCTAAAAAAAATTACATAATTAAAAAAAATCATAAAAAATATATTAAAAATGCAATAAAAAAATGCATTAAAAAATACATTAAAAAAATGCAACAAATGCATAAAAAAATACATTAAAAAAAATCAACCAGCTACCTGAAATTGAGCCTACAATGGTGGCTAGCGGGATCGGCCAGCGGTCGGCTAGCGCCCGCAAATCGGCTAGAGCTCGCCGATCGGCTAGCCGAAATGCCGCTGGCCGGTTCCAATGGTCCGGCTAGCCGACGGACTAGCGACGCGAATCGGCTAGCCGATGGGCTAGCCGCTATTGGAGATGCTCTTAATTGATTTTTTATTTTTTTTACACAATCATGGACAACAAGAAAAATTTCCAACACAATTGAATACTACTGTACTACAATGAATTCAAGTAATTTTGATGCATGTGACAAAAAAAAAGATCTCCAAAAATGTACTCCTTGTCTTGTAAAAAAAGTTAAAATTATATTGGAGATTGATTAGACTACTAATGATTTCGATACTAAAAGTAACGGAAAATAAAAAATTTAAAATAAAATCTTTATTTCGAATCCTGTTATCTGAAATCGTCATTATAAATGATGCTTAATTAGTTACTACTAGTATTAATGAGGTAGAAGCCCAATAATTAGGATTTAAGTCACTGTATGATTGTTTAATTTTAAGCAGCTACCACTATTATGCACACAAATACAACAATTATGATCAATCAAATAGATTGGTATACTGTAGTATCTAAAACAGTCATAGTAACGTGTGTCGATAAGTCAAATGTCGTTGGGAATCCGACTTTTGACACTACTAATTTGAATCAAAATTAAATTCCATACTTATTTCTCGAAAAAAAAAGAGTATATATATACTACTAGTATTATTTATTAAACTAAAGAGTGCAATTTACTATACTTTTGTAATACGAAGTACAAAATATATTGGAAGCAAATAGGATTTTACCAATTAACTCTTAGAGTTGTTGATTGATCGAGTAAACAATATTAGATTTTGAAGTGAAAATTGATACCAGGTTTTTCTCGTGTTTTCTTGTTGTTGTTGTTGTTGTTGTGCGTGCTTCTTAGACTTTGTAAACTGTTGGTGTTGGATTGTCTTTTTTGTTTGGTTGGAATGTTGGCGTGGGTTTGTGTTTTTTTAGTTTTTGTGGTTTGGCTTTTGACCGCTTGTCACAAACCTTTGCTTGCCATTTTCCGGTTTGAGCTTTAATTAAAAAAAAATGTAATATTGAGTATATTTCTATTTAGGCTGAGTTTTTACAAAACCCCTTATTTTTGTTAAAAATTGTGAATTGCATATAATTTGTAGAATAATTGCACTCAACGTATAAATCTTCTGCACTTTCATGGTCATGTAAATCGTACTCCCTCCATTCCATAGTAATAGAGTCATTTTGCCATTTAGGTACGTTCCATAGTAATAGAGTCATTTCTTTTTTTAGTAAAAGTCAACACATTTTTTCACACCTACTTTACTCACTCTTACTTTTTTCTCTCTTCATCTCTCTACCTTTTTCATCTTCCACTTTATTCTCCATTTACTTAACTCACCTAACACAATTTTTCTTAATCTCTGTGCTGAAAAGAAACGTCTCTATTACTATGGAACGGATGGAGTAGTAATAAATTTCATCCTCTAATAAGATTTGGACCAACAACTACTAAAGTGCATCTATTTTATAAGTCAAGCGCAATTGTTTTTATGTCGTTACAAAGTGCAAGCTAAGACATCATTCTTATAATGATCCAAATAAATTGACATCATTCTTATAATGATCCAAATAAATTGACTTATGAAGAGTGAGTGATAGTTAGAGCATCCGTAATGCCGTGGATGTCCCATTGGACTTTCCATCGAACTTCCCAAAACACTTCATGTCACGTTATAAGGACTTTCCACTGCACAATGGCGGACATCCCCAAGGACTTCTCGCACGGACTTCCCGCAATAAAAAAAATTCACAAATTCACAAATATGCAATTTACGTTACTGAATTAAAATTTTGATACGAATACAGAATTTAAAAATAAAAAGCTTACATATTTAAACTAAAAAAAGTACATGGTTCACCAAAAAAAAAAACCATCCCAAACCAAAAAAAACGATTCAAAAAAAGTACATGTTATGCCTTGCAACGAGCCGTATATATAGAGTTTTTTATTAAAAAAAAAAAGAAAATCGGGACGTCTGCGTCGGCGACGCAATGGCGGACGTCGCCGGAAAGCCGCGAACATGCGGTGTCCGCAGCGGACGTCCGCTTCCTTCGCTCCCGCGCCTAATGGCGAAAGTCCCGCGCGGACGACCGGCACGCTGGTCGGACAGCCGCCGCTGGAGATGCTCTTAGCTAATATACTTATAATTAAGAGCACTTATTAATTGAGCGTATATATGTATAGTGTCGTTTAAGGGATGTGGTGCTTATCTTTAACTTACCAAGTTAAAACTTAGTCAGTATTAATGATAGCTAATTGATTGAAGTTAAAGCACTATGCTTGTTGCGAGTTGTGTGCTTATTTCGATGGCAGTTCAATAGAAATACTGATGAAAATACAAACTTTTTTTATGCATTTAGAAAAGTTCAAACTAAAAAAAAGTGAGCAAACGGCCAATATACAAATCGAGGTTCAAAGGGCTAACAAAGACAACAACCGACTAGCGAAAAGACTAAGCCAACAACCAAGAAAAACGTGAACTAAAAGTTGCACAAAACCTATCAAGACGAAGACCTAAGAAACCACTCAAACAACACCAAAAGTACCCAAGCAGCAAAGCACCTCAAGAAATCATTCAAGAACAGAAAAAGAAGAAAAGCACATCTTTGATCTTCACCAAGCGGCATACATGTCACTTTTTAAATTTCCATTCCAATCTCTAAAAATCCTAGAAAATACAAACTTTATGCAACACTTATTTTTACAAGCATAACACTAATTCGGAGAGTGAGAATAATACTACACGGCAAGACAACTATAATGCACACCACACTTATGCGAAACTACACAAAGTGAGAAGTTTACTACCTGCAAATAGAACCACTACACTACCATACAAAATAAGAAATGTATATTACACCACACCCATAGGGGATTGAATCCAAAACATCTATTTAAGAACTAATTAGTTATTAGTGGTATGATTTATTTTATGATTGGTAAACTATAGAATCTTAATCTCAGATTTTCTTTCCATTTCTTTATCTAGAATAACGAAGTAATTATCAAGATATTGCCAATGATGCACGCAAATTAGAAAGTGTCAACTAAGAAAATAATTATGAAAAAATGGAGCCCAGCTTATGATGTTTGAATGGAACAGAACACATTCCATTAAAGAATTGAAGCTACAAGTGGGAAATCAATTAGTTAAACAATCTAGTTTGTTTCCTCTTCTCAAAATCACTATGCAATGGCTTACAGCTCCCTCTGCAACTTGTCACATTTGTTTAATATATCTAAATAAATTAAAATGTGTGTGCTATGATTGGTGGCAAATTCTTGGTGAGTTGGGCCATGCTACCGAAATTGTCAATTTGCAATCATTACTTGTTTAACAGCCAGTTTGTTATCCCTATTTTTCTAATCTTTGATTGCTTGACACTTGACACAGAGATATTCAAGGAACTAAATTTGTGCATCATGTGTTTGTTGAACTACAATTATGTAAGGAAAGTATAAATAATAAATATAAGTAGTAAATTATACATCAAATTATAATAGTACTACTGCATACATTGTGACGTACTATATGAAAATAATACTTATTCTTTTTGTCCGTGATTAAGAGTCCCGGTTTGTATACTATTTATCGATAAAACGAAATTTGTATGTGCACTTTTATTGTATTACTGTTTTCATTTGATGAAATGATAATATGACTATTGCACAATATTTACCTTGGTAACATTAATGCCTCAACAAAAAAAACTTTGTCATGTTAAAAAAAAATCAATAGTACACAAGAGAAAAATGAAACTTGTACACGTACAACTTGCATGTCGGTATGCATATAAACTAGGTAGTGGAAAGGTTAATTTAATTGGGGTAAAATCTTTTGGTTAAAGTCAAATACAAGTCTACAGAGTATTATAGACTTGTCCCACTCTCATAAAAGTTGTTTCGTTTGGACAAAATATACGGGTAAGGGGAGAAATAGTTTCAACTTTTTGTTGTTTAAAAAATGACAAATTGAATACACTCTTTCAAAATTAGAATAAAAATAGCATAATTTTCCTCCTCAAACTTCAATTTTGGAGTGACTTCTTTCTCAAAGTTTAGATTTGGGGGCTTCTTCACAATAGTGTCATATATTAGTAAGTTTTTTAAATATAATTATTTCCAAAGGTCATTCTTTATTGTAACTATTCAGTAGTAGATTTTACTGTCATAATTTTATTTTTTAATTATATCTAATTGACTACTTATATACTTCCATATAAATTATGTATCTCAATGTTTTTAGTTATATTTGATCCAACAATAATCATTTAATTATGCTAAAATTAAAAAGCATCGTGCGTGCCTCAGTTGCGGCTCTTGGGTGAGTGGGCACGGGACAAGTACGAGTGCGTGTTGTGAGCCCCATCGTCGCAGCTGCCTCCAACCCCACCTCAAAAACTGTCTCTGCGTGGCTAAGTTTTACTCTTCTCTTCTCTCTTTGTTATCCTACTTTCTCAACTTACTATATTGGAAACTTTCTCAAAAAAAATACCCTATAGCTCAGTGCTCTCAAGTAGTAGTAGTAGTAACTATCTTCATCAGGCCTCATAATTACTCACCACATGTGGACTAAAAGCAAATGCATAAATTCACTAAAGTAGTAGAAAAACATCCCAAAAACAAGAAGTTGCATTATTCAGGAATGAAATCGGTGCCTATATTTATATTCACCTCAGTTGAATTCCAAGAAAACAAACGAGAAATAGAATGTTTATTGAAAATCCCGTGACATGCGCGCCAACCAAAATACAAAACAAAACAAAACAAACCCATTTTTCTTTTCATGAAAAAAAGCAACAAATTAGCCTCCAAAAACCTTTAACAGTCTGTGCTACCAAATGTACAAAAAAAGACACATCCCAGTGATCCCACACACCCCACCTTTTCCCACTCAAATACTTCCAACAATTTCCAACTCTTCAATCTCCATTTCCTCCTCGGCATTACGCTAAATACACCATGTGAACCCACCCCACCCCCCTCCCTCTACATATATTATGAACTATCAAGACATGATTTTGAAATAGCCAGCTTTTTCTTCACATCTTTTGTTTTCTTTCCCCCACTCCCAAAAACACTTTCACACAATGCCCTTCTCTTCTTTCAATCACCGACAACCCCTCCTCATTCTTGAAGCCTTGTTTTTAGTGCTGCTGCCACTTTTGCTACTGCCACTCCCTTCTGCTTCAGCAAAGCTCTCAAGCACAAACACAACAACCAGAAACAAAGCATTGCTCACTTCCTGCAACCTCTTCCAAGGAAAATGGGTCCCGGATCCCTCCTACCCTCTCTACCAGTCCTCGGGCTGCCCGTTCATCGACCCGGAATTCGACTGCATCAAATACGGCCGACCCGATAAGCAGTTCCTCAAATTCTCCTGGCAGCCCGACTCCTGCAACCCTCCCAGGTTCACACACACATCCATGTTTGTTTCTGTGTTTTTCAAGAACACATTTTTAACCCAATTTTTTAACTTTTTTCAGGTTTGATGGGTTGGATTTTCTCAAGAGATGGAGTGGGAAGAAGATTATGTTTGTGGGTGATTCACTGAGTTTGAATCAATGGCAGTCTTTGGCTTGTATGATTTATGCAGCTGCTCCAAATTCCAAATACAACTATGTTAGACAAGGCACCCTTTCTTCTGTGACATTCTTGGTCAGTTAAAAATCTCATCTTTTTTTAGTTAGTGTAATGATTTTTTGTTCTTTTGTTTTTCAAGATAAGATTTTTAATGTTTTTTTTCTCATGTTTGACCATGATTAGCATCTTTCTTTAGTGAGGTTGAGTATAATCTGATAAAGTTGGAAACTTTGTCATCATTAGGAAGTTAGGAGAATCTGATGCTCAAGATTTGGAGAAATTGGTGATAAAAAAGGAAATCATTAACTGAATAAACTAGATTTGTAGGAGAAATTAAATGGATGGTCTGTCAAAGGGGCCACAATGGCCTAATCTCCACCTCTGTAACAATAAATATTTCTCCTTTGCCAGCCTAAGCTCAACACCATTTAATACAACCTTTTTGGTTTATTGAGTTCTTTACTGGCCGCCATTGAAGAATATTCAAAAAAGCAGAATGAGCAAGTTGGTGTTTGTACTTGTAGATTTTGACAGGTTTAACTGTTTTTATTGATGTTTTCAGGATTATGGAGTTACAATACTGTTGTACCGATCACCGTACCTGGTTGACATAACGAGGGAGAATATCGGGAGGGTGCTGAAGCTGGATTCGATTCAGCAAGGGAATGCGTGGAGAGGGATGGACATGCTTGTGTTCAACACATGGCATTGGTGGACTCACAAAGGCGATGATCAAGCGTATGTAATTTGATTACACTCATGTATGATTAAGTTTTGTGAATGAGCTCGTACGGAAGTGTGATGTATGGTTGTGGTTGCAGATGGGACTACATACAAGATGGCTCCACCGTGTCCAAGGACATGAACCGCCTGGTGGCCTTTTACAAAGGGTTGACAACGTGGGGACGCTGGGTTGATCTCAACGTCGATCCCACCAAGACGAGAGTGTTCTTCCAGGGGATCTCTCCCACTCATTATCAGTAAGTTAATACTCAGATAGTGCATGATCTGTCTCAGGGTAGTCGAAATTATGGCTAAAAGTGGGCCGGTTTTGTTTTGGCAGAGGTAGGGACTGGAAGGCGGCGTCAAAGAACTGTAACGGCGAGCAGCAGCCTCTGGAGGGGTCGACATATCCAGGGGGGACGCCAGCGGAGGTGGAGGTTGTTAACAGAGTGTTGAGCAGGATGCAGAAGCCCGTGTATTTGCTGGATATTACGTTTCTGTCTCAGCTGAGGAAGGATGCCCATCCGTCTGCTTATAGTGGCGATCATGCAGGGGTCGATTGCAGCCATTGGTGCCTCCCTGGGTTGCCGGATACGTGGAACCAGCTGCTCTATGCAGCTCTAGTTATGTGAGCTTGTCTGTCTATAATTAGTTGCATTTTCCCTCTGCTTTAGGGTGACTGAGAAACAACCAAATGTGAATTTGTCATTAGTTTGATTGAAGCAATAAGTGGGAAATACAATATATTCAAAGTGTAAAAATATTCACTGATTGCATGAATAGGAAATGGTTTTTAATTTCTGTTGATGTTGATATGGTGGAAACAACATAGTAGCATATAACTGAATGTGATGTTCCATCAAAACAACCATCAACCGTTTTATTACAGCGAAAACTGATTGAAATCAGACAGTGCAACAACTAAAAACAGAGTATATGCTGTCCATCTAAATACAATGAAGACAAGGTGGAACGAAAAATGGAGCCCCCTTATGTTGCCTGAGACTTGCAGCCAACTTGTCTGTGCAGCAGCACCACTTCTGTTCAGGTAAGAAATTGTCGATAGTCCGTTACACATGAGCTATAAGATATAGCAAGAACTGAATTAGCATAGCAGCAAATGAAAAAAACTACTCCGTATTACTTTGATCTTGATTGATTAGTACATCTGCAATTAGACGGGGTAATGATTTTCTTCAACACGAGGCAACTGATTTAGAATTGGTTCGATTGAACATGTTTATCAGCATGCTTGAAGGAAAGGAGAAACAAACCTTGTACACATCAACTTAATTAGTAGCCAACATAGACAGCCGCATTGACAATGTAGCAATTGTCATTCTTGTCTCCCATTTCCTCAACTTCCACACCACTTGAGCATATCAGTCCACCATCCGCAACTTCAACATTCATTATCGCTCCACTGTTGAAGTATAAACAATCAAAACACACGTGCAGAAACAGGTGGATAAGTCGAAAAGGTGC
Source organism: Salvia hispanica (assembly GCF_023119035.1). NCBI lineage: Eukaryota > Viridiplantae > Streptophyta > Magnoliopsida > Lamiales > Lamiaceae > Salvia > Salvia hispanica. The sequence goes on along the minus strand of NC_062970.1, from coordinate 42,877,345 downwards.
AGTTACTTACTAAGGAAAAACTGACTTGACCTTACTGATATCCAACAAATGCTGAAGAGGTCGAGGGACTCCCAATTTAATCTGCAGTTTCATCTCGGCAAATGAAACACCGGGTATCGAACCTAACCACCACGCGCAAGCACAACCAAAACAGTCATAAAGAATGAAAAGAAAAGCACTCCCTATCTGCTAGTAAGCAAATACAGCTAAGATAGTGACAGTTTCATAGTGATACATCATACACACGTTTAATCTTATAGTTTATGTGAACAAAGGCCATAAACAAGCTACAAATAGAGTTCAAACATCCCATTTGAAAATCAACTAATAGAGTTCCATATGTCTACAAAAAATTATAGAGTTCAAACACCCCATTTGATTCCATGTGCCTACAACAAGCTACAAAAAAGTTCAAACATCCCATTTGAAATTGAAAATCAATTAGTTCACAAAATAACAATAATCTAGGGTTCAACTCAGAACTCGTCATAAAGGGGATCAATCCAATTCAAAATCAACAGAAAACAAAAGGAAGAAAGAAAATAACTTTAGCATCATTTACCTCTTCTGAAAGCAGGAATTGAATTGGAGGAAATGGCATCTCTACAAGCCCGCATTGCCGCTGATGTAATATCCTGTCTGTTTTTCATTTACATAAAAACTAGAATCAGAAAATTCGCGGCATAATCATAAAATCGAGCGAGGGAGAGAGAGGAGGAGGCACCCGTGCTGATCGTAACCGACGCCCATTTCGACAAATAGGAGCTTGATGGAAGAATCGGGGACAGAAGTAGGCGCTTCGACTGAGCTCTGCTGACTCGCCATGGGAGAAGCAGCAGCTACCAGTTTCAGATTCCGTGAAATAGTAATCGATTTAATATGTGGAAAAGAGGGGATTGCGAAATTGAAGGAAGCTAAACTTGATGAGGAAAATGGAATTGGGGGCTTCACAGTGATTCCTCCACCAATCAAAAGAGACGTCATAGCCTTTTGCTATGAAAATTGAAAACGATGAGAGCTCTGCTGTAATTACTGGGCTCGAAACTCGAACTCTCCGCCCAAATAGAAGAAGACGAAATAGTTTTTACATTTTGGGCTCAAAATCCAAATGGGCCTATCAATTGGGCTCGATCCAAATGGGCCTATACCTTTTTGGGCTCAAAATCCTAAGGGGCTTTCTTTAGGTCTATTCGATTACTTAAGATTAACTTGTATCGATAATTCGAATGCGTTTTATCGTTGAAAGAAAGCCAAATGATCTCTCATACAATTTCAGTTACTACTGTTGGCTCCCTAAACACCTTAATTATATAAGTTACGTATAATTTCTTGTTGTTGTTTATGTTTACATTAATTAAAATATTGTTTGTAACGTAGATCGGAATTGAACTATCAAGTGTGGATGCGAGTGAGATGCATCTTTTGTTAAACAAGGAAAGATTATGGGATGCCAATCACATTGATACTCCAAAAATAAGTTGATACAATTAGGGGAAGTAATTGATAGCATTGAAGGTAGATTGATACCATTGATATCATTCCTTCTATGTAGCCGTGTAACACCTATAAAAAGTGACAGAATGTGAATAGAAGTTATCAAGCTATATACAATAAACACTCATGTTCTCCTCTATTCTTCCTAGCCATGGCTGATACACAATTCAAGATGGTGTTAGAGCATGGGTGAGACTCAGAGTAGTCTCATCACTGTCTCGGACCAATCTCAAACTTCTTAACCAAAACCCGGCAGATCCTGTCAAAACCAGAAAACCATGTCAGAAAACCATGAAAAACCAACGAAACCAGAACAATTTGCTCAAATGTTTGCCGAATTTATGCGCACAAGTATTGCGCATAGCAAGAAAGCAATGATCCCCACAGACTCTCCACCAAACCAAAAGTCTGAATCTTACAGTTTCGAGTCTTCACCATTAATTATTGGAGAAAAATTAAATGGTGAGAATTACACTACTTGGGTTGTTCTCATGAAAGCTGCAATCAGCGGGAGGGGATTGATATCTCACATCACGGGAGTCCCAACCCCTCCGGCAAGGATCGACCAAGCTTTCGAGAGATGGCACCAAGTCGACCACTGCGTATTTACGTGGTTAATCCAGAATGTGGAGCAGAAACTAGTCGGTCGTCTGACCCAATATCCAACAGCCAAAGATATATGGATCAGTCTGGAGGTCACCTACGCAAGCGGAGGCGACAAGATTCAGGTATACGACCTGTATGCAAGAGCAATAACATTAAAACAGAAAGATGAAACCTTGGAGGACATATGGACGACTTTGAACGATCTATGGATCTCTATAGATCGGAGACAACCAAATCGGATGAAGTATGTCGAGGATATTGAAATATACAACACCTAGAAACAACAACAGAGATTGTTCCAGTTACTCGTAGCCCTAAACGGAAAATACGAGAGCATAAAAAAGAAGATACTAAGACAGGAACCGCTTCCCTCGGTGGAGGCCGCATATGCCATCCTTCGGCGAGAAGACGCCAGATCAGCCGTCTTACAAACAAGAGACTCCGTCACACAAGGAATCAGGGTTGGATCGGCAGTGACCCAACCGTGGCAAAATCAAGCAGCACACCGCAATCCTATCCAACGAGGCAGCGGCGGAAATGGTGGAAACTGGAGCCGACTACCGGAGGAAGACAAGTCGAAACTGGTGTGCAGCCACTGTGGAAAGAAAAAGCACACGCGAGAGACATGCTTTGAACTACACGGCTACCCCGAATGGTGGCAAGAGAGAAAAGTCAAGAACAACCCGCCACCGGTGCAATAGGAAATCAACAGCTAGGGGTGAGCAAAAAATCCAAAAATCAAATATCCGAACCGAACCAAACCGAAATTTTAAAATTTGGTTCGGTTTTTTCGGTTTTTCGGTTCGGTTCGATTTTGAAAATACAAAAAAATCGGTTTTTCGGTTCGGTTCGGTTCGGATGAAAAATAAAACCGAATAACCGAATTATATTTTAATATTATATATATAAATATATGTTTATATATATTTTATTATTTTAAAACTAATTCTAAACCCTAATAGAAAAGAACGCCTAACACTTTGAGTTCTGACTACCGCCTCCAAACTCCAAAGTCCAATCCTTCTTACCCTAGCCTCCATCTCTCCACCTCCAAAGCTCCAGCCGGCCACCCACGCCCTCCAGCCACCCACGCCGACGCCTCCAGTTCCCTCCTCTATGTATTTCATGCTTACCTCCAAATCGTCATAGCTTTGTGCCGTAGCATCAATTGGTGAAAGCCAAAGGTAGATGCCAAATAGAAGTGTGGATTCAGAGCGTTGGGCATTGGTGCTACACTTACTACCAAATAATTCATTAAAATTCACAAAAGAGTATGCTTCGTTTCTATTGATACACTGTTTTGTTATAGAGAATTTCAATTGATAGTGTGTATAATCAGGTGAAATATACTGGGCAGTGGTCCCTGTTTCAAACTCAAATTCATGCTCATTTCAATTTAATTCTGTTTTTCGGTTTTAGGTTTTGGGTTTTTGAAATTTCAAAAAATTTTGGTTTTTCGGTTTTATTCGGTTTTTAAAGTTTGGTTTTCGGTTTTTCGGGTTTTCAGTTTCGGTTCGGTTTCGGTTCAGTTTCAGTTTTGACCAAATTTTGGTTTTTCGGGTTCAGTTCGGTTTAGGCAAAAAACCGAACCGAAACCCGAATGCTCACCCCTATTAACAACAGACTATTTTACCTTTGTCGAAGGTAATCTAGTCACCTGGAGGAGCAAGAAACAAAAGGTGGTCGCATTATCCAGTGCTGAAGCAGAATTCAGAGGAATCAAAAGTGGGCTAATGGAGATCTTGTGGCTACGAAGATTGATGAGAGAAATTGGACTTGCCCCAAATATGAGCCAACTTTTTTGTGACAATAAAGCAGCGATCAGCATATATGAGAATCCAGTACAACACGATAGAACCAAACATGTTGAAGTTGATAGGCACTTCGTCAAAGAAAATATCGAGAGTGGTGCTGTGGAACTACCCTTTGTTCGGTCTGAGGATCGATTGGCAGATATTCTCACCAAAGCGGTAAACTCGAAGAGCTTCACGAGTGTACTAAGCAAGTTGAGTTTTGGGGATCCCACCACTCAACTTGAGGGAGAGTGTTAAACAAGGAATATGGGATGTCAATCACATTGATACTCCAAAAATAAATTGATACAATTAGGGGAAGTAATTGATAGCATTAAAGGTAGATTGATACCATTGATATCATTCCTTGTATATAGCCGTGTAACACCTATAAAAGGTGACAGAATGTGAATAGAAGTTATCAAGCTATATACAATAAACACTCATGTTCTCCTCTATTCTTCCTAGCCATGGCTGATACACAATTCAAGATGGTGTTAGAGCATGGGTGAGACTCAGAGTAGTCTCATCACTGTCTCGGACCAATCTCAAACTTCTTAACCAAAACCCGGCAGATCCTGTCAAAACCAGAAAACCATGTCAGAAAACGATGAAAAACCAACGAAACCAGAACAATTTGCTCAAATGTTTGCCGAATTTATGCGCACAAGTATTGCGCATAGCAAGAAAGCAATGATCGTTTGGAGGTTGAAAGGAAATGGGCTAGAATTAGATTAATATGGATTAAGTAATTACAGTTGGGCTATAATTATAATAGTCCATATGCCCAACAATCATGAAACCCTAGTGACTCTTCATTTATATAATGGTTATTTATTCTCCATTGTGGGACATGAGAAATAGCGTAACATTAGAGAGAAAATACGTAAAGCTTTGTAGAGAGAATTCCTAGCATTCTTGTACGGAGCAATTGTACCGGGATAGTTCCTGCATCGGATTGGATTGCACGTGGACCTCGATAGTAGTGAATTCAACTTGCAGGATTCAATCGCAGAAGAAAACAACACAACAAATAAGATTTAGTTCCGTTGTGTTTTACATGCTCAACGTGCAATATCATTATGAATCTAGATCTGTTATTCTTGTATGCAAATTTCCGCTGCGCTCATTAGATGATTACAAGAATTCCCAACAGTGGTATCAGAGCCCAGGGCCCGATTCATAATTGTTTTTGTAGTCTAATAATTTGTGGAGTGATTTTTGAAATTAAAACTATGACTTGATCTGTGGAATAAAATTAGATTTCATATTTTGAAATTGTTGTTTAATTCGTGAATTTAGAATAATCGAATTAAAGGTTTGTGAAAATCTTGTTGCAAAACTAAAGTTAGACTATGAAGTTTTGGTTTTAAAATTCGTCCAATAGTATTTTGAACATATTGTGATGCTTTAAAAAAATTCGAAAACAACTCGCAAGTTTTGAGACCAGTTTTCATTAAAATATTTTGAAAGGTCATATTGAATCTTTTTCTATTTTAAATATGAAACCAACATATATATTTGAAATCAAAAGGACTTGCTATCTTCCGAAAATTAAAGTTTTACAGTACTGGAAACCTTTGGAATTGTGTTTCAGTCACCGGAAGCACAGTGGAAGAAACCAGACAGCGGCATCACAACCTGACCCTAACGGGTTTTGGGCCTTGTCTTCGGGCTGGGTTAGGGGTTGTGGATTGTTGGGTTTTGTAGATTTGTTGGGCTTCCTTAAAAGGAGCAGATTCCAGAATTGCAGCTTGGCTACTATTTTTCAGTAGAATTGAGAAATATTAAAAGCTAGGCTAATGATTTAATGTTAATTTGGAATTAATAATACAAACTTCAATTACACAGACAAACTTGTTACTGATTTGCAAATAGTAATTTGCAATCGCTGTTAATTTGGAAACAACAATATTATATTAATTTAGAATTAATATAATTTTAAATCCACATTTAATTAGAAAATAAAATTTGATTTTATTTATTGGGCATTATTTGATATCCTATGTGATAAGCATGCTATTTTTTTTATGCTTATTTATTTTAACTATAGTAGTTAGAGACCATTTTATTGTCTGGGTAGGCGGCGCCCAGTATGTGTAGTCCGTGTATACTATGTCTGGGTAGGGGGCGCCCAGTATTTGTAGTCCGTGTTATACTATGTCTGGGTAGGCGGCGCTCAGTAATTGTTTAAAATTTAATATTGGATATTATGCTCACATAACTAGTATCGCACTCTTTCCCATAAAATATAAGTCTTGTTTTTGAAATAAATGCATCGTCCATCATAATTGTTTGATGTTCCTAGCCTTTTCGACCACGAGTTTTACGCCAAAGCGTTTACTCTAAATCCACAAGGCCTAGGCTCATTCATAGATGCATGGTTGACATCGTGTGATGGGGTTGACTTACTTAAATTGTTTAGTGAAGCTAAAGCGATCTAAATAGTTTATGGATGCATATTAATTGGATTAATAAACCAAGAATTGCAAAATAGTTGTTGCAATTGGCTTGGAGGCCTACCTTGTAATATTATTGTAGTGATCAGCCAAAGTAGGGGCTGCGATAATATGGACTTTGATCTTGAACCACTAAAATTTATATTTGATATAAATTCGTTTTTTTATGTTTGGGGGACATAATATATGTTAAAAATTAGTGGGAGCTAATCAATACAATAAACCCTTGTTTGGTTAGTGATACGAATGTGATCTTTGTATGCTTTTCTAATTTACTTTTTATTGTATTTTTCTGTTCAGATAAAATGTCAAACTTGACTTACAAGTGTTTGATGGAAACACACAAGTTGACTGGGTCAAATTTCACGGATTGGCTCCGTTGTTTGCGCTTGGTGCTAAGGCATGACAAAATTGATTATGTCTTGGACAAACCAATTGGTGTCGTTCCCAGTAAGGAATCCTTTGAGTTTGCTACGTTTGATTTTGCTGCTCATGAGAAATATGTTGAAAATGCAAATGATGCTCAGTGCATCATGCTGTCATCCATGAGTTTGGAACTTCAAAGACAACATGAGCACATGCTTCCCTATGAGATGCTTAAACACTTGGAGAGTTTGTATGCTTCACAAGCTCAAACTATGGAGTATGAGATACTTCGCGATCTCTTCAAGTGCAAGCTTCATGATGGAGGCAAGGTTTCTGAGCATGTGCTGAAAATGATTGGTTTGATTGAGAGGTTAGCATCGATTGGAACGATGCTCCCCGCAAATGTCTCAACAAACCTAATTCTGCAGTCTCTTCCTAGTAGTTTTGAGAATTTCATTGTGAATTTCAACATGAACAACATGAAGGTTGGGCTGCCAGAGTTGCACAACATGCTTAAGACTTATGAGTCTTCCACTGCTAAGGTCAAATCTGTGCTCATAGTGAGCTCTTCTGCGAAGTCTTCCAAAGCAGGGACGGATCCAGGAAATTATAGTATGAGGGGCAAAAATATTAATATATAAATAAATAAATATAAAAATATAATAAAAATATAATATATTATAATATATAGGACAAAATTTTATCGACCCTTAACTAAGGTTACCTAAGAATTACAACTGTTCTCGACGGGGTCTCATAACCTGAAAACTAATCAAAATTCTTTTACGATCAACCTTACAAAATATGTCTTTCTCAATGTATGTAATCAAACAATCATTCATCCAAGAGTCTCCCATCTTATTGCGAAGGCGAGTTTTCACAATTTTCATAGTTGAAAAAATTCTCTCCACTGATGCCGTTGCAACCGGTAATACCAACGCCAACTTCACGAGCAAATAAACAAATGGATATACAATATGTTTTCTTGTAGAAACCAACTTCTGAGAAAGATCTCCGATACTTTTGAGACTTGAGAACTCTTTATGTGAACTTAAATCACGAATGTAAGTCTCAAGTTGTTTATCAAGCGACCGAAGATCAAACTCTGTGAACTCCGATGGATAACAGCGGGCAAGCTCTATCAATTTGGACTTATCAAGAGCAGCAAAAGAATCCTTTGGGCTTAAACAAGCCACACATAGAAGCAAATGTGTATTTACCTCATTGAAGCGATTGTTGAGCTCTTGAATTTGCCAATCGATAACACTATTGAAAAGCTCAAACCGGAAGTAATTCAAATTTATCAAAACTTCTCCTTTCCTTTGAGGTCGTCCTGGAGTCACATATTTGTCATCCATATTTATGATATCAATATCATTTTTCATGGAAAATACAGATATTTCGCACAAGAGAGACTCTCATCCTTCTTCCCGCATATCTTGTAAATGTTGTTTTTCCACCCTAACTATATCCATGGCATTCACAATATCTTGATCTTTCCTTTGCAATGCTAAAGATAACTGATTAGTGATTCCCAAGATAGTCATCATCAAGTGCAAAATGAATGCAAATTCATAAGTAGGCATAACACTTAAGATGGAAAATGCTTCACCTCTCTGACTAGCTTTAACACCATCCTCTTGAATAATTTGGAGAACCTCAATAACCGAAGAGAACATAATCGACAAATTTGTCAATGACCTATAATGAGAACCCCATCGTGTATCACCTGCTCTTTGAAGACTTCTCTCTTGATTGGAACCCTTTCCAACTAAGAGTTCACCACTTTCAAGTGCTTCTTGAAGTTTGTCAAGTTGTTTCTCCATGAGTAGATCTCTGCGTTTGCACGAAGCTCCAACAAAAGTAGTGATATTATTCACTACGTTAAAAAAAGCAGCAACTTGTGGTTTTTTCTTAGCCACGGCAACGAGAGCTAATTGGAGCTGGTGAGCAAAACAATGAACATAATAAGCAGAAGAGTTCTCTTGCAATATTAGTGTCTTTAGCCCATTAACCCCATCATAGCCTTGCCTCGTACTTTAGACAAACTCAAATTATGCTTCAAGAACAAACCTTCTAAAGCCACTTTTAATGAGGAAGCTGTGGTGTCTCCTACGTGAACAATACCAAGAAATCTTTCAACAACGCATCCTTGGGAATTGACAAATCTAAGAGCAACTTCCATCTGTTCCTTCACTGAAATATCACGAGATTCATCAAGCAATATCGCAAAGAATTCATCACCTACCTCACGAAGAATATCACTAGTAGTCTCCATAGCACAAGCACGAACAAGATCTTTCTGGATACTAGGAGCTATCATTTTATGGTTTCCCGGTGCATTACTCAAGATAACCTTCTTTATATACTCATTGTGATCACCAAGAAAGTATAGAAGCTCAAGAATGTTTCCATGATTTTCAGACTCTTCTGATTCATTGTCGCCACGGAATGCAAGACCTTGAGATAAAAGAAATCGGATGCAATCAAGTAAAGCAGTCAAGCGAGTGCGATAATCATTTCGTGCTTGTGTTGATTGCTTCATAAAAATAGATCGGATATGTTGTTGTTGATTCATCAAATCCTCACAATTTCTCCATGCTTTGTTGTGTGCACTATCTGGACCTCTCCAACATGTTCTTTGAACTTCTCTTTTTTCTTCCAATTAGTATAACCATCTGATACAAATACATCCCCACCTGCTTGTGCTCCAATATCAGGCCTATACAGATAACAACACAAACAAAATGCAGCATCATTCTCAATACTATATTCCAACCAATTTCCATGCTCCTCAAACCATTTTGGAACAAATCGTCGATATATGTTGCCAATTTTTTTCTGAGGAAAATCATGTCCCTTCGGTTGACATGGACCTTGTTGCAAATAGTGTCTTCTAATTCTATCACGATCATTAGGATGATAAATGGAAATTCTCTTCCTAAGCCCAGGATCAGAAGGTAGACCATCCAAATTGATTTCCACATGTTGTCTTTTTGAAAGATCATAACTTGCTCTATTTCCGAGTGAAGATGTTCCTTCCACCATTAATTTTCTTTTCAGAAATTTCTCCATCTTCTACTAACAATTCAAAATATTTGATTTATTTAGTGAGTCAGTTATTCAATCAAACAAATAAAGATAAAATTTTAGATGAGTGCAATGCATAAGACTATTACTAGAACTTTAGAAGAATTAACAGAGTTACAAAGAACAAACAAACATATTCCATATAAGAACAACTGAACAAGAATGAACAATTAATACCAAATACATTAAATTTTGGTAATAAGAGTTAGCTTTACAGTTCACAACACTCTTTCTCTATTTGTATAATATCTAGTTTTAGCAATCCAAACTCCAAAATTACCTCCGCCGCTGTCTGCTGAGGCTGTCTTCAAAGTTCAATTTCAAATGAAGACAAATTAGGTCTTTTTCTAATTTATAAGGCTTTGTGAAAAACGTGTATTTTAATTTGGGGAAAGGGAAAATAAATATTTTATTGTAGTGGATACGTGGTGTGATTAGGAGAAGAGGCAAATAACTAAATTTTTTTTTAATGAAGGGGGAAAATTAGTGTTAGAAATATATAATAATAATAATAATAATATTTTATATATGTATATATGTTAATAGAAAGTTGAGCTGGGGCAATTGCCCCTTCTCAATCTACATTGCATCCGTCCCTGTTCCAAAGGGAAGAATAAGCAGCAACAGAAGAAGAAAGCATATAAGGATGTTGGTCTAAAGCCTAAGAGTGGAGGGGTTAAGAAGAAGTCGAAATCATCAAAGGATGAGTGTCTTTTCTGTCATGAGAAGGGACACTGGAAGAGAGACTGCCCAAAATTCAAGGCACAAGGTGCAGAAAGTGGGAGCTCAGGTATGTTTGTCATTGAGATAAATATGTCTATAAATACTTCACATGCCACTCTTGAAAATGGATTATATATGCTTGAATACAAACGAAATATTCTCAATGTGCAAAACAAAAGACCTAAGTTATGTAATACGAATAATGCAACTTATCTATGGCATTGCAAACTTGGTCATATTAATGAGAAAAGAATAGCAAGATTGAGAAAGTTAGACTATCTCACTTCATTTGATTTAGAATCATATGGAGCTTGTGAATTCTGTCTCAAAGGAAAAATGACAAGTAAACCATTTTCTGGGAAAGGGGTGCGTGCTAAGGATTTGCTATAGTTAATTCACACAGATGTGTGTGGACCGTTTCCAACTCAAGCAAGAGGTGGTTATTCGTACTTCATAACTTTTACTGATGATTTATCAAGGTATGGATATGTGTATCTTATGAAGCATAAATCTGAGGCTTTCGATAAATTTAAAGAATTTAAGTGTGAGTGAAGTTGAGAAACAACTTGGAAAAAGTATCAAGACTCTTTGATCAGACCGAGGAGGGGAATACTTGAGCCGAGAATTTCTTGATTACTTGAAGTCACATGGAATCCAGTCAGACTGGACACCTCCTGGTACACCTCAAATGAATGGAGTATCTGAAAGGAGAAATCGAACATTATTAGATATGGTTCGATCCATGATGAGCTTCGCCAGTCTCCCTTTATTCCTATGGGGTCATGCCCTTTATTGACTGCTATTTACATTCTAAATAGGGTTCCCTCTAAATCAGTCGAGAAAACACCATATGAGTTATGGTGTGGCAAGAAAGCAAGTCTTAACCATATTCGGACCTGGGGTTGTCCAGCTTTTGTTAAGAAAATGATGACTGATAAATTGGAAACTAAAAGTGAGAAATGTTATTTTGTGGGATATCCTAAAGAAACTAAAGGATATGAATTCTACTGCCCTGGAGATCACAAGGTGATAATCTCTAGGAATGTGATGTTTCTTGAAGACAATTATGTCTTAAAGGAAAAAGGTCACAACATTGTAGATCTTGAAGAAATTCAA